>NC_054744.1:33805288-34105288 GCF_018143015.1 Lytechinus variegatus | reverse complement strand
CGTAGTATTTTGTTTGCTCAGACTTTGACTGGTATTTGCTAAAGGTCTACTGCAACTAGGCACATGCACACTGTCTCGAACTCACGTTTAAAAGTATTTTCTAGTGCGTCCATTGATGGACGATGGCAGTTCCTGTGAAATTTTGATTTTATTTCATCAACGGAAGGCAGTACTGATGAACAATGAGTGGTGCTGCAGAAAAGGTCTTGGCTTTTGATATTAATGCAGCAAATTTTATTTTTAAATCATCTCCAACTGGGGCCTATTCCATTAAGCTGTTCCTAAGGTTTTGCATGACTCACAAATGACTGGTATGCTGTTCTGCTACTAAATGATTATACACACAGTTTCTTTCTTGTGTATGAAGAAAGTAGAATTGATTTTTTATAGCTCTTCATTATCAAACTTGACTAGTTATGAATGAGGTATTGAAATGTCTGTCAGACAACTCAAATTTGAAGATCATACATCAAGTTTAGCTGGTACAAGTTAAAATTATGGAGAATCTGTTCGAGGCAAAGAACAGGTTCCAATTATTTGTAAAGTCTTGTGCAACTGTACCAGCAGCTTTATGAAACAAACCCCCTTAATGCCTCATTTTTTGAGGGCAGATAATTTTTGGCCTAAAATTTCAAACTAAGGTGTCAATTTTCAAGTTTGATGATAATATTGAACTTGTTTTTACATCGCTTTTCTACCGAAACCATCTTAGGATTCATTTAAGATAGAGAGTATCACATAATTTGGCCGTTTAAACTATATTGCCTTCGAAAAACTTTGCAAGTGATCATAAAAATCTAATGATTGATTGCATTAACCATGATGTACAGCCAATAACTCATGACAATCAGTCGTGCAATCGGTCTTTGAATTTGTGTAATCGAACCCAGATGATAATGAATTACTCATGACAATCAGTCGTGCAATCGGTCTTTGAATTTGTGTAATCGAACCCAGATGATAATGAATTACTATGATGTTTCAATCTTATATATCCTTTCAGGTGCCTAGGTACATTATATCTCTGCACGAGCTGCTAGCACACACACCACATGACCATGTGGAGAGAAAGAGCCTGGAGTATGCCAAACTTAAACTGGAAGAGTTGTCCAGGGTAAGGAATCGATAAGAAATACTACCAAACTTCTGCTAAATTCATAATACAAATGATAATACCAACATGCGTATATCGCGCATATCACTGCCAAATGCATCCCTATGCGCTTTGAAGGGGGAAAAAAGAGAAATTTGCTGGAAACTGTGGCACTAACTCATTTAAAAGTCTTTTTGAATAAATATGTTTTCAAAGTGGATTTAAACATGGGTGGAGAAGAGTTCTTTACATATGATGGGGTGGTATTCCAAAGTGAAATCAGTTGAATGCTTTGATCTAGACAAGATTTGAAGTAAAGAGTAAGCTTGACATGATTACATGGTGTTCTTTTTCCACATACATTGTAGGCCAATTACTTGCTATTTGCTATTTGTTTAGGACACATTTTCTAACAATATTGTGGTGTTTGAGTTAAGCAGACTCCCATGCCTACCCCCACCAAAAATGAAAAAGAAAAGAAAAAATAAGAATTGGTCAAAATGGATGATTTAGTAAATCAGTGAAATTTGTATACCAAACATTGAAATTAAAGTATTACATTTAAATCAAGATACAAAACTGCATCATACATCAGTAGAAATAGAGAGAAATGTTTTTAACTAATTGTATCCATTTTAAATGTTTTAGCATTATAGTATTTTAATCAATGGTATTAAAGTTTTATTTAAAAATAGTTAATAACATCCTTAAATTGACAAGGATGGAAGGTGAACATCAAAATTTTTGTTTCCCGTTGTGAATATGCAAATTTGCAATAAAGATTCTCAATCTTTGTAGTTTTTTTGTACTGTCAAAGGAAACATATTGCAATAAATGAGAAACATTGTTATTTTGTCAATTTAAAGAATGAAAGCTGATCAAATAGATCAATCTTCAAATAATTCATGTCTGGGGTCTCATTTCACAAAGACTTGATACACAATTTCTATGGCAAGTTTTCTCTCAGCCAATCAGATTGAACAATTCCAGTATCATTTTTGAGGGCTAATTTGTTGTTTTATGAAACAGGCTTTTTATAATAGCAAATGTACAATTTCTATCTACTCAGATTTCAGTATATAAATCCCTCAAAAAAAGTTTGGAAATCTGTGTTTGGCCATTAATTTCCCCCAACTCCCAATTTTACACAATGCATATTTTACGTCATTCAAAAGATCATTTAATTCTCTTTAAAATTTGAAAATGATACCATGCTTGTTATGATCATGCCATCACAAAAAGAGCAGGATTCAAAAGTGTTGGATGAGGTCTGAATTGAAATGCTGCAAAACGAGCAGAAATAGTCATGAAGGGTCGATACAGAACATAATTCTTTTGTCTGTGTCAATAGAGATGAAAATCCACTCAAATCAAGCCCCTGCTTCTGTCGTGACTGTTCAGTGAGATAACATTTATCATTTTAAAGAGAATTAAATGATTTATTCATTGATATTAATTAAACATTGATATTTACTAAAACTGAGGAGGGATTATCGATCAAAGTCAGATTTCCAAACTTTTTTTGAGGAGTTTATATATTTTGCAAATTTGTTATTAAAACAAGTTTTATGAAACAGGCTTGTTCTAAAGGCAATTACACAATTTATATATTTTAGCCAATTAGATTTAAGGACTTCAGTAGCTTTTACCTCTAATTTCAATGACAAGTTTTATGAAATGGACACTAGATTGGGGTTAAACAAAGTGTGTATTGTTTTCTAATCTGAATGGTTACCTAGGTGATGCATGATGAGGTTTCAGAGACGGAGAGCATCAGGAGGAACCTATCGATAGAGAGGATGATAGTAGAAGGATGCGATCTTCTTCTTGATGTTCAACAGATGTTTGTCAGACAAGGTGGGAGAAATCTCTCATTAGCAATGCAAAAATAACCTCCATACATTTCATTTATTCTGAAGTCCTGTCTAAATCGGGCCATTGTATGCAGCACTTAGAACCATTGTATTAAGCAATGTATAAATGTGGCATATTATTAGTATCATTAGTAGCAGCAGTAGTAGTAGTAGTAGTAGTAGTAGTAGTATAGTAGTAGTAGTAGTAGTAGTAGTAGTAGTAGTAGTAGTAGTAGTAGTAGTAGTAGCAGCAGTAGTTGTTGTAATAGTAGTATTTGTGTTTGTAGTAGTAGTAGTGGTAGTAGTGGTGGTAGTAGTGGTAGAAGTGGTAGTAGTGGTAGTAGTGGTAGTAGTAGTAGTAGTAGTAGTAGTAGTAGTAGTAGTAGTAGTAGTAGTAGTAGTAGTAGTAGTAGTAGTAGTAGTAGTAGAAGTAGTAGTAGTAGTAGTAGTAGTAGTAGTAGTAGTAGTAGTAGTAGTAGTAGGAGGAGGAGGAGTAGCAGTAGTAGTGGTATGCGTTGAAAATATTACTTTATATGTCTCCTTTCTTGGTTGTTTTTTTTTTCATTATGGTTTAATGATGAAGAAAACTATTCAGAACTATTCCCAGTCTGTTATAAATGATTTGAGTATCAAATGGGCCATATTGTGTATGAATTATTCTCCATAGATAAACTTCTCACCCTATCACAGATGTGATTGGAGGGATGAATATACCTATTCTCCTGGATTTGAAATAGTTGAAAGATTTAATGCTGCTCAAGAATTCCTTAATTGGGTGTTATAGATATTCAGTGGATGGAAGAAGCGTTTATAGTGCTACTACTTTGGTAGGGGGGGGGGGGGGGGGGGGAGCGGTGAACATTTTGTACTGGATATCGTTGGATGAGTATTACATGTATGTAAAGTAATGTTTATAATTATAGTTGTTTGTGTAAATTTGCCATTATTTTGTGTATCTCATCTTCATGTTTCCTTTTCTGTTTGCAAAACTAGCTGATTAAAACTTGCTTTGAATGAGATCATAGAGTGACAATTACAATGAAACATAAAGAGAAGTACAGACTGTAAACATATTCCTATGTATTTCAACCTGTTAAACACCGACTTCTGGGTTCCCTATAGGCTTTTTTACATAGATCACCAGGTTCCAGCAGACAATGAGTTAACTGAGGAATGTTTGTTTTATTGCAGGTAATCTAATACAGGTTACCCACGAGAGATCTAGACAGAGTAGAAGCCGATTAGGTTCCTTGGGTGGTAAGGTGGAGAGTCGCAAGGAGGGTGTCAGGCAGTGTTTTCTCTTCACCAAACATCTCCTCATTACCTCCAGGACATCAGGTGGCAAGCTACATCTGGCCAAGGTGGGTGGGTACAAGCATGTAACCCTGGGGTACACCACAAACCACTAATGATATTTTACAACATTTTTAGATACTTCTATGCTGATGGAGAGTTAAAGGGATGGTTTCAAATGGGCCTAATGATTTGTAAAATCATTGATATATATCCTTTTTTCTATATATTTTTTCGGAATTGACAATTTTTTAATTAAGAGTGTATAATGTGTAAAGAACATTGAGTTTGTCTTTATCATTTAGTGTTTCAATAAGTCATAAATATTTTTTTGAGAAATTGGATGTAACATTTACCTTTGGGTGTTTAGGAGGGCTCAGTTGAGGATGACCTGATTAGAACAAAATAAATATGGCTCTGGGGGGAGATGATGATTTCTTTGTTGAGTGTGTTGTATATTTGTTCATTGCAGTTCACATAGAAAAAAACTATCCTGTAAAACTTAACATTTTTAGACTGCCATGAGTGCAAATTCTGCACAAATACATTTTATTATGATAAACTTGATCCTTACATGTCATTCATTTCCAATCTTGCCAATTAAATTGAGTTTATTTATTTTGTTTGTCTGTGTCAAGGTTGGAGGCAAGATTCCTTTGATCGACTCAACCATTGTAGAAGACTTTGACCCATTTGACGATGATGGTTAGTATACAGTGCCTTGGAATTTAGTTTGCAAAAATGCAAACAATAATCATTTTTCCATCAGTTGATCTATGAAAATGAGGAAAGAAGTATGAAAGCAAATGCAAAATCCCTCAAGCACACATTACCTGCAGCAGCGGTGCTCATTTACCCAAAAGGCCCATCGCATATTGCACAGCATTGAATGGATTCATATTGTGACGTCATCTTCTAAGTCATGCACATTTTGGAGGGTTTGCCTACATGTGCAATGGTACGAATGTTGCACATTCGGCCTCCCATATTTGCTTGCATACAACAAGCTAAGTAGCCATTGTACTATAACTATTTTCAGATGTTACTAGCTTTGTCTTTTATTATTGCATGTGAAGATTTTTGTCTGTGTGTGTGTGTACTTAGGTTTTTACAGTCATGTATGTATGATATGACTGGCCTTGATGTCACCATGTAAAGTAGACATATATTCCAGACACAACTGCATAAGCAACAAACACCATAGTACAGACATACAGAGATAAAACTAGATTAAACAAAGAACAGATACATGTAATTATGTATAAAGAGTAGAACAAGGTATGAAATAATCACACTAAAATGATACTAGAAATCAACAATGAATACACAAAACAAAATGACAGCAATGTATAAAAAGTACAATGGAATTATTCACAAATGGCAATATGAGTAACATATTTCAAATAAAGTCAAATATACGTAACTATTTTTTAGATCATGACTCTTCCATTAAATTGTTATACCAACGCTTCCACAACTCTGATGTTTAACTCATAGAGCTGTGCAATGGGTTAACCAATTTACTTAAACTAGTATTTTCAGAAATGTCAATTCTCTCAATGAACTTAAAGTTAAGTTTCTAACAACTGCTTGACAAGAGGGAACATGGGCATCAGTAAGCATTCTACAAGCACTAGAGAGTGTCAGGGTAACTGAAGAAGTATTCTCACAGCATCATTATAAGCTACCAAGAGTTTCCTTAAACTGCTCTTCTTATATCTAGAATTAGAGTTTTTGCAGAATAATTTCAGGTTTTGACCATAATCACCCATTTCTGAATCATAAAGAAATTTAATATGTAATTATTATATCTTTGTTGTATTTATAGGAGTGCCATCGCCTTCCAATCAGAATAGTGATCATGACAACTTGGATTTCAAGCTGATTGTAGATTCTAAGAGTGGGCCTCCTCTTGTCATCACACTGGTAGCTTCCACACCACAGGAGAAAGCTGCATGGACCAGTGATATCAGTCAGGTGATAATTCTTATATCAATGCCCTTATTGACACCATTTATCCTACACACAAATGACTTTGTACAGTGTGTAGCAAAAGAGTTTACACTTTGAAGGAAAAAGTCCTGAGAATTGAAAAATTACAACAGGGGGATTATTAATCAATCATAAATGCTAATGCCCTTATTGATATTACTACCCATATAGCAATGTCCTTGTTGATATCACTACCGCTTTACCAATTAATGTTCGCATCGATGGCACATCCCCCTCATTGATACCTTTACCACTATATACTGTTACGATACTGCAACAAATAACAATCAAGAAATTGATGTATAAAGTTTAATTTCCTCTCTTTTTTATTACAGGAAATAATTATACATAAATAAAACAAATAATGATCTTACATAAATCTCTTGAAGTGTCCGATGTAAAATCCCGAAGTGATGATACTATATCCAAGTAAT
Organism: Lytechinus variegatus; assembly: GCF_018143015.1. NCBI lineage: Eukaryota > Metazoa > Echinodermata > Echinoidea > Temnopleuroida > Toxopneustidae > Lytechinus > Lytechinus variegatus. Next base: position 34,098,623 of record NC_054744.1, on the reverse strand, counting down.
AATCCAAATGATAAAAATCCCAGTTGACTGGCGAAAATTCACAATGATGGCGATGATGAAACTGATGTTGAAGTCCGATGAATAATAAGAGTCACTGCAACGAGTTGAAATGTCCGTGAAGACGATGTTGATGATGATTAACAGTCAATTTCAGCAATCCATGGGTTGAAGCGTGTTCATTGAACAGGTTGATGATGTTGATGATCTCGATGAGAACTGATAATTTCTCAAAATAACTGCAAACAGTTCATTGATGCATAAACTGCTCTGATCTGATCTGGTGAAGTGATCTCATATGATGTGATGGTGTGATCTCCTGCTCTCATATGATGTGATGGTGTGATCTAATATGATGTGATGATCATCTTGAAAAATCTGCAGCTTTATACTAATTACAAGTGTTCTAGATCATTCTCAAATTTCGACTAATCTACAAGCTTCTAGAATTGTCTTCCAAAAGAACTTTCTCCTTTCAGGAGCAGTCAAAATCCAGAACACTCTTGAATGACCTCATTGAAATCAACAGTGTAAACAAAATACCTAAGCCTATTCATTTCCACTACCAATACAATTCTATTGTTTGGCTTTTCCTTATTCAACAATAAAACTCCTTGGCCTTTAAATAGGCAAGGCCTGCATAATAAAAAGACATTCTTGAATGTTCTTTACAATTCTTGGCTAACCTTAAAGGGAAATAACTAATAGATGAATGTAATTGCTTTTACAATTCTTCTACAATTATTCTTATATGTAACAACACCCTTATTGACACCACTAAACCTATACCAATGTCCATATTGATACTACTAGCCTTTCACCAGTCCACCACTGATACCACTACCCTTATGCGAGAGCCCTTATTGACACCACTAAACCTATACCAATGTCTATATTGATACCACTATCCTTACACCAGTCCATATATACCACTACACTTATGCGAGAGCCCTTATTTTGATACCACTAAACCTGTACCAATGTCCATATTGATACCACTATCCTTACACCAGTCCACCATTGATACCACTACCCTTATGTGAGAGCCCTTATTGACACCACTAAACCTATACCAATGTTCATATTGATACCACTATCCTTACACCAGTCCACCATTGATACCACTACCCTTATGTGAGAGCCCTTATTGACACCACTAAACCTATACCAATGTCCATATTGATACCACTCTCCTTTCACCAGTCCATCACTGATACTACTACCTTACTGTTGTGACGTTTCCGCGATTACTTTTGGCAAATGGCAATTTAGCTGAAGAGGAGTCCCTTGTAGTGCGCATAATCTGCTCAATCTCCACAACTTTAATGTCCAACTGTACAGCGGGTTCATCAATCGCCAAAAGCAGTAGGCAAAACATCACAGCAAGAGAGTTATATGTCTATTTTTGGGCTTATTTTCTTCCTATTAAATACAACTGGATGAATTAGAAGAATTTACATCAGTTTACTAACCATCTTGATCTAGCAAAGAGGTAAAGATTGATAATTAATATAATTTGGGATTTTTCTTTTATTTGCAGTGCATAGACAACTTACATTACAATGGCTTACTTGACAGCTCAATGGAGGACAGTGGCTCATCTGTACATCTCCCTCAGTGTATCAAGTAAGTACAGATAAAACTCAATGATTGAGTGATAAAAAAACCTTAAGAAAGTCAGTGTAATTGTAATTCTCTTTACACCAAAGTTTTTTTATTCAACAAATAGATATCATGGAGAAAGGTTGATTATCTTCAGATATTTATATTTCTGTCCACTCTTTCTCCCTCTTGTTAATAAACAAATTAAATTTAACAGTGTTTACTTGTTTCTCTGTTCACTAATGTCAAGGTCATTGACTGTGATTGTGAAACAAACATCTATTGTGCAAATATTTATTTTAATGTGAACATTGTGTGTCATCATCTATTCCTTGTAATATATTTTTCAAAAAATTTCTTGTGAGACTTCATAAACATTGCTACGGATAGATTCTACCAATTTTTTTGTTATGATTGAAGGATCTCAAATCAAGTTTATTCATGGAATGTTTTTAAATCAATTTTTGTTAATATTGGTAAGTTCAGGTAAAGATTAACATGGGTATAAATTTATTAATAATTAGAGGAATTTACATTTACAATGAACTTTTTGTGCATTCCCGGTCATGGACTTACAGAAACCATAAATTATGCAATTGATTGAATCTGTTTGAAATGCAGCTGACTGGAGATATCGCTTTTTATTATTTCAGAATGATGAATGATATTAATAATTTAAATTCATTTATTTCCGCTACCCGACTTGGCAGTATGTGGAAAGTATGTTCGAGCATGGTTAGCTGCCTATGCGCTACTCCATATAGGTATTCCTCCAACCAATTACTATCTATGTAATGTGCTATATAGAACATATAAGGTGTATATAATTCTTTCGGTGTTAGGTTATGGGTGTCTCTTCCCTGAAGGTGTTGGCTTTGGGTGCTTACTGATTGTACCATATATTCAAGCTTATTTAGGAATTTCCTAAAGCAAATTTTTTTTTCTAGCCTTTGCATGTTTTAAACAGCTGAACATAAGGGCCCGTATTCAGAAGTCTTGTTTAAATTAGACCATGGTCTAGGTCGGTGCTAAAATCATGATAAGCGAAAATGTAAAAAAACTTTATTACCACTGTAGACTTATACATTTTTTTTTTTTACAATTTTAAATAATGGAGAATGTTACTTTAGTTATCATTCATAATCAATTATGAATGAATTAAGCATCAAATTAAACTATTGTTAGAGATTTGAGTCACAAGTGGCTATCCATAGCTACACCACAAATCAAGGCCAGAGTTAGCATTAAGCCCGAGTTCAGAAAAAATGCCAAATACTAGTAGTTTAGAACATGTCATATGAATATGATATAATTAATTATAATTGTATATGCTTATACATGTTTAGTATATACTTACAATTATATTTGCTTATATAGTACGTATTTACAATAATTATATTTGCTCATATAGTACATAATTATGAAAATTACATTTGCTTATATAGTACATAATATTATATTCGCTTGATACATAATTATCATTATACTTGCTTGTCTAAACCTCTTTGCTCGGTATGATAAATCTCATTTCTTAGCCATGTCAGTAATTCAACAATTTTTGCTGGTGTTTATGGCTGTGCAATAAATGAATGAAAGAAATGAAATGAATATTCAGGTAAAGGTGATCTCTGTCAAATATATAGAAAGATATAAATTGATATTTAAAAAAAAGAAAAACATAATATATTTGAAATTATATGGTATAGGAAGCAAACAAAAATGCATGCATCCTGTTGGCTAATGCGCAAATTGGCATTCTTTCACTGGTGGTGATTTGCGAGGCTCTAATTTTTTTCTACTCAAGAACTCTTTTCTAGAAATATTCTGTATAGATTCTAAGTGAAGGCATTGCATGTTCCAATATGTCTTTATTATTCTGTAATACTCTTAAAAGTAGTATAAATTCATTATTTATATAAGCATGGTTTATCTGTAATAAAGTTCTTATGTACTTGATGTAAATGAATTGTGAAATAAAAGGTGTTGGGATCTGGAAGGTGACATATTCATGTAAGAATATTCAGTGAATTTTGAAGAAGAAAAAAACACATTGAAATACCATCTTGAATATGATGCTATATTTTGTAATCATAAGAAAATATAGAATATGAAATAGATATTATTTAAACTAAACAATAGTTTTATGAGATGATACCAAAGAGTTGTTGAAATTCCCATTAAAATGTGAACAAAAATGGCAAAGAAAAATCACTTTTTTTCCATGGGTTAGATCTATTTTAGTTTGTTTACAAAAGAGGTTAGATCCGCAAAAGTAATTTTGGAGAAAAAAAATATTTCAAAATATATGAAGACGGGTAGATTTCTTTTACACCAAATTTTATGTTCACATGGAAGGGTATCATGACAATTTAGTTTCCCATAAAAAAGTTGCAATATGGGAAAATAAAGAAAAATGATTTGCTTGGAATAGCCTAAAGTGAATCAAACCCCTTTTGCAAACAAACTCTTTTGAAGAGCTCATTTGCAAAAGGGGTTAGATCCATTTTTCACAAAATTTTATTTATTATTTTGTTTTTCAATATATATTGATTTTCAATTGCTCTGATTATACCAAAGAAAAGTTGAAATATCCATTGACAAAATATGAAAAAAGAATCAAAGAAAATTTGCTTTTTTACTCAAGAGGGCTTGGATCCATTTTAGTTTGTTTGCAAAAGGGGCTAGATCCACAATGGTAATTTTTTTTTTTTAAAGATAAGTTTAAGCATAAGAATGTTGCAATATGGAAGAATGAAAAAAAAATGATTATCTCGGAATGGTCTAAAAGTAATCTAACCCCTTTTGCAAACAAACTCTGTATTTGAAAATATCTCTGATTTACTGATTTATAAAATACGTGTAGGTTTCTGACCATCGATCAGTGGATAAGTTTCATAGCTTTCATAATTATATGCGCATTCATATCAATGTCACACTGTATGTAAAATATCTAGCATTTTGATATACACATTATTTACATGTTTGTAATTTTGATATAGCATTAAACTTGCATGGAGTGACTTATAACAATCAATATTTGCCTTAATCGTAACATAAAATTAATCCTCAAACAGGACGAGATGATTTTTGACCAATTAACTAATAGGGAGATTTAGGTAATTCTATACTTCAAGCTTTCCTGATGATATTACAATTCATACAATGAGATACTAAGAAATGTAAAGAGGGTAAGATGTGCTGTATGTAATGATGATGGGGGAAGAAAGATTTTTTTCCAAGCATTTTCAAATTGGTTATTGTCATATCAGGTAATTTGTGATCTTGAATTGCTGCGAAACCTGACTATATATATGTCAGGTGTTTTAGCCACTTTGATAATATCATTACAAATGTAGAATTTGAAGACAATATTGTTTCCAACACCATGATCAACACCAAAATTGATAGGGCAAACAAACAGGCAGCCTCAGTAGCTCCTCCTCATGTCCTCAAGTACTTATATCTTGCCATGTTCATGTCCCATAATGCAACATTCTGTGCGGAGTAGTCTTGTAATATAGGCCCATTTAAATGAGAACACACTAGTTCATTACTCAATACATTCATACCAAAAAAATCATGTAACCAAGTAGCAGAACACATAATTTTCCTCACAAGAACATTTCAGTTTCTCCGCATAAAATGGAATTAAAGGCTATTTTTTCAGTTTCTTTACCTATGATTATCCTAAAGGTATACTTTAATAATAGCCATTAATACTACACAGTCACTGCGAGACAAAACACAATGTTGGTCAGGGCTCTGTAACACAAACATTTGCAAAGAATAGCAAATATGAAAGAACACTTCTGATTGGTTCCCGGTCAGTATTTTGAACTAAATGCGTTTGTAACATTGATCTTCATTGGTCAGTCCATTTAGCAATTGATTGATAATATTGGTGTTACAGGGCCCAGTTTGCTCCTCCTTTAACAATCTCCATGTCTAATGATTGTGTGATATTTGACTAGATCGGACACTCGCCTGTTCAAGGATGACCACGACATCCGCTTCAGTAAGATCCTCAACTCCTGCAAGGTTCCTCAGATCCGCTACGCCAGTCTTGAGAGACTCCTGGAGAGGTTGACAGATCTACGCTTCCTCAGTATCGACTTCCTCAATACCTTCCTACTAACTTTCAGGGTGTTCACAGACTGGGAGAACATTATCTCTACACTAGAGAGGGTCTATAGGAATCCTGACACAGTGGAGAGTCAGTTAAAGTGAGTAGATTATAATTTCTTTATACAGCTATTAACAGTAATTGTGAATTGGAAAGGACAGAGAATGGAGTTCCAATGTAGAAGAAATATATTTTGGAGAAGTATTCATTACCAATTAAATGCATTGTAGAATATGATTTCTACAGCATAAACAATTCAGAAATTATATTGCCCTTAAATATGAACGATCTAGTTGCATGTATTATAGCTAATGAGAATACTCCTAAGGCCCTTTCTACAGATAGAAAGCAGGAATATTTGTGTTATTTTAATTCATAAATATTTTAATAAATATAGCATATTTTGACAAACAAAGTTCTAGATGCTCACATGTATATCATTTATTAATTTCATTTCTCGATTCATTTGGAAATTTGATTTCTTAAATTTCATTTTCCAATTTCTTTTGTAGATTTCTTTTAAATGTTGAATGTGTAAATTATATTTGTATATTTTTTTTTCAACTTTTGTTTAAACACAGTGTGAACCCACACCCTCCGCCATCCCCTAGCCACCACGCGAGCGACCCTCATCACCCTCATAGCAATCAGTATGAAAACAGTCCTCCACCGGCCAGCCCCTCCCGGAGGGGATTCATCGACCGTCGGCCCAGTTCTAACAACCATCCAGGAGCTAACATCAAGGTGACCATGACAAGACCATACCATGAGGAGATGGAGATTGATGGAGCCGGAGGAGGAGCAGGAGGAGGAGGGGGAGGGGGGAGAATCTTTGAAGCAAATACTACTCTCAGGACACACCCATTCAGAAGAAGCTTCAAAAAAGGTAATCCATCAAAGGATGATAAATGTTTGATCCCAACAATAATAATAGATGTGACCCATAATGTGTAAAATTCACTCTGCAGACTGCAAAAGGTGCCATGAAAGAAAGAAAGAAGACAAAGATTAATGTACATGAGAACATTACTTGGTGAATATTACGTGTGAATCATCATTGTTTGAAAATAGGATAGGAATGTAAGTTACTGTCTGTGAGTAACGATAGAGAACTATTTCTAAACACCTGTACTCTACACCATCAATATTAATAGTTGATCTTTGATTAAATTAAAATCATTGAAAAAATAATACCATAAAAGTTTAAGTTTATTCAGTAAAGAAAACATAAAATAAACAATTCACTCCTAGTTACTAAAATGAATTGCACTTGTCCTTTTTGTTGATTTAGTCTCCTCATGAAGTGTGGGTATGAATTCATTTTCATTTACTTGATGAATAGGTGAGGCTGGTCAGCATTCTAAAACATTAAGACTAACTCCATATCTACTGCAGATGACAACTTGCATTGCAAAGAAAGATCCTGAACAACATCAATTTTACATTACTCTGGCAGTATGAAAGCCACCAGCTTGCTTATTACCTGGAAAAGTGAAGGAGACATTTGGTTGAACATTGCTATTGTTTTATATTTTGTAATGTATTGATCTCTGACTGTTACCCAGTTGAAAATATGCTCTTTTTTTGAGCAACATAAGGTTTGTCCTTTGTTAACCCTTCGAGGTACAACAGCTTTGTAAAGAAGTCTTTGTTACCTCCCTAAATAAGCAGATATTGTTAATATCTTACCCCTTTGTTTAGTTGGCAAAAAATTGTATAGTATACCTTTTTCCAAATGATTATGGCAAGATTTTAAAGGAAAATATATGAATTTGCCCTTTTATGACGTGTACCTTCATGAGTTAACATGATTTACCATCCTCACAGATATTTCTTTTCTCCTCAAAATGGCGGCACCTATTAATATTTTGCATGCTAAAACTAGATTCTATTATTGTTAGTATTATTATCATCATCATTATTTGGCAGATGGAGATGATACAAGAATTATATACATTCAGAGAACAAGGAATAAATAATAATAATTTTCAATATTCATAAAGTGTTTAAAAACACATTTCCTAGTACTACCTAATGTAAATAGACAATTGTTAGTTAAAGAATACTGTCAACACATTCATGTAATGAAAAATTAAACACTCAATGTGAGGTGGTTGGTAGAAGAAATATAAACTTCATGACTGTCACATTAAGCCATCTGTTTTACTTATGTACATGTATAATACTTAATTTCAAAATGTTTTTTTTTACCCTTTGGAAACCAAGCCAGCATATATGCACTCTTGAGTCTATGGAAAATGTTTGTTGTAGTAAAACCCTCCACCCTCCAATGAGTTAAAAAACTTATAGAAATCTATCCAACTTAAAGATGGATACAGCTCTGCCTCACATATGACATTAATGATATTTATTTCATGGACTGAAATATTAGACTATTTTCATCGTCTTTTCCTTTTCTCCACCTACCAGCCACAGATGAGAGTCAAAGCAAGACAGATAGTTCAGTTGTTATGAGTATAGCCGATCCTCATGTATCGCCTCCGGACTCTCCGCCTTACTTCCATACCTTAACTCCTCCTGCTAGTCCTAACCAACTGGAAACCCTACGTCTTCATCCCAAGAGGATGCTGTCAATGAGTCATTCAGCTCCTAACATTGCTGCTTTAGTCAAGGCAACCAAACCAGGTAATGTTTTCAGTAAAATAGTAAAGTAAAAGTTATTTTTGGTACAGTAAAAGATATCTTTTGTAAACTACAATTAATATTTAGTAAAGTGCGTGTACTATTTGCTAAAGTAAAAGAAATCTTTCCTAGAGGAAAAGTAATCTTTGGTAAAGTGCAAGTTATATTTGGTAAAGTAAAAGTAATCTTTGGTAGAGTAAAAGTGATATTTGGTAAAGTAAAAGTAATCTTTGGTAGAGTAAAAGTGATATTTGGTAAAATAAAAGTAATCTGTGGTAAAGTAAAAGTAAATCTAAAAAAAGGAGAAACTTCATCTTATGAACAAATATTTAGCTTATACTCAAATCTTTTTTATTATTCAATATTATGTAGTATGCTGTTTTTCATTTGAGTATATAAAGAACTATTTTCTTTAATATTAAAAAGTAAGTATCTAGGATATATACATTTAGTTTGAACAATACTTAAACATACCTTAAAAAAACAAACTCAAACCAAATCACCTTCCTTTCATTGTTTAAGACTTTTGGTGATTGAGATTTTGGGAAAATAAAACCAAGATTGTAGAGCAATCTACCTCATAATACAAGATCAATAACGGACTTTAACAGATTCAGATTTCTGTTAAAAATACATACCTTTTAAGAAGCACGAGTATTGGCCGTATACCAAATTACTAGTAAAAAAATCTTCCACATGCATAGAGACTGTTTATATAGTATTATGCGTCCTTGAGAGCTGGTTATAGCTATTATCATTATCATTTTAACATAAGAATAAATTTGTATTCTCAAAAAAGTGATCTCATCCATTCTGAAGCAAGACAGGTTTTTGGTCTTCACCTGCTCTGAGAGTAAGAGATTGTTTTGATAGAAATACAATATTAATTATCGAGTGAAGTGAATGCTTTGTAACAATCCTGAATTTAATTGTAACATGAATAATGTGACTGCATGCATGGATTCTGCTTAGAGTATTCAAGGTACTATTATGCTGAAAGTCGCTCTTTTTACCAAAGAATGGATAATACCCTTTATCAGTTATCAGCCAGGAAAGCAAGTGCAATCTTTTTAAACCAGTTGTGAATTTCTGGTCTTATATATATTTGATAAGCAATTTTAAGCAAATATTGTAATTTATTATAGGCCAACTATTATTCTAAAATGTATACTAACTTTTGAAGAAAAGGATTGACAACTAATTTCTTTGAAAAAATTGGTTAATCATTTTAGAAGCTTAGAAATATTTCTTGCATATTCACACTAACCCATTAATCCAACACCCTAGTTGAAAAGATCCAAGGTTAACAGAGCACCAAACATATTTGGCTATGTGAACCAACCCTTCAAAGTAGACGCACAATGAATGCTAGATGTTTGCAGTGGTACCCACGGCTAGCCCTTTCTATTTTACCTTCCCCTTCTCTTCCTAGATCCCATCCCCATTCCTCCAACATCACCCCACCGATCATCTGTTGGCAATAACTTCTTCCAGTTTAGCAGCTCTCCCCCTAACACCACCGTGTCAGCTGGTGTAGTGGTCACTTCCTCCCGTATGTCCACCCGCAGGTCCAGCTGCTCTTCGGCTGCGGTGGCCTTTGCTGCTGCCACGGCTGGAGCCACCAACGCCAAGGAGTTTGGTGCTCCCAACAACATGCTCAGTCGAAAGAGGGCAAAGAAAAGTTATGGACGTAAGCTTGGAATATTTCTTTACGATATGGAATTTACATTTGATGAAACGAGGATAAACAGTTAAGTTTTGGTATCTAAATGTAACCCAACATCTGGTGGCTAGCTAGAGTGTGTACGTTCCCCGCTAACATCATCATCGTGGAGTACATTGAATGCGTAATGTATCTAACAAGTGAAATGTAGTCATCCTAAAACCTGTCCTAGTTGTTTTGGTAAAATTTTGACTAATTGCTTCTTTTAGAAAATTAATTATGTTTAATCTTTTTATTTGATTAAAGATAAAAAGCAGTATTTTTTCAATTTCCTGTGGTAACTACTAAATACCTTTTTATTTCTGGGCCCTGTCTTACAAAGAATTATGATTGATCTAATCAATCTAAAATGTATGAAAATCCATCCATACCATAATTTTTTTTCGACAGAAATTTGCACAATATCCTTTGTAAACAGAGAATCACACTGTATCTCCAAGAGAACGATGTATGTATGAATATATCTAGAAAATATTTTGAACAAATTTACATTTTGAGATGTTGATGTTGATGGCCATCCATAGTTGTAGTTGATCGGATCAATCACAACTCTCCGTAAAATGGGACCCTGTTCTACCTTTCATCATGTGTCTGTCCTATAACCCGTTGATGATCATGTGTTCCCCTATAGGTTGTGTATCTGTATATAGATCAGAATTGATTATTATCCCCTTCATTGTCTTAAAGTAAACCTTCCTTGTCCACTGTAGAGTACATCACAAAGTGTGGTTTTCATCTGTATTAAATGGGTAGATTAGTAATTTAGTCATACTAATTTTTGGTTTACCATTTATGTATTTTTCAGGAATACTGAAATACATTAATGGATAAATATGCTCATGTCTCATGGCATAAAGAAAACAGTAAACACAAGGAAATAACATTTCTTTCTTTTTTTTTTACTAACTACTGATCATAACCTTTCATTTAACTTTAAAAAAAGTTACTTGAGAAACGAGGCAAGCAGAAGATTGAGATTTTAACATTATCTTTATTTTAACTAAATACTACTTTGGAATAACATCAAAGCAGTGATTGCCCCAAGCAACCTGACTTGTGTTTTATATATGCTCTTCATCAAATGAAAACAATTATTGGAAACCTAAATCATCTGCATATACATAGTTTTATAGATTATACACAGCTTCACTTTTTGTTATGGCTCTATGATGGAGTTTTAATCACACCAATGACAATTGAATTTGAAATTTGGGCATCAGAGTTGGGTGGTTTTAGAATTAGACAACAAGACCGTTGTTAAAATGTTTTTAAATCTCTTTTTGTCAGATAGATTTGCAATTCAAGATTCTTCATACAAATAAAATAGCTTTCAATGGCTTTTAAATACCTACACATAAGATAGAAAATACAATGAAAAGAATAGAAAACTAAATTGAATTACTCAATAACTGTCTGCTGGCTTTTATTAAAATTGAAGTTGGACGTAAATGAATAGAGATTTAATCTTAACACCTTTTAAATGTTTTTTTTTTGTCAGGTGGTAAACTTCAGAGTTGTTTGAGTAAAGAGGTCATCAGTTCAGCCGCTACTGTAAGAGTCATTAATGTCATCCGGCATTGGGTATCTAAGTTCTCTAAGGTATGAAGCATCACAATTAAACACCCTTTTTCAAGACTTTGAGGCTTTTTTACACCTTTTTTTCTGTCATTCATTTAAAGTTATTATAGATGATCTTAGTGTTTCATATATTTGTATATTTATATTCAAAGGAACAATATTTGTACGTTTTTACTTGTACATAATGAAAGAAAGAAATGCGAGTCTTTACACTCGATAATGTTTTGAATCATCTGTTGATTTCACATTCACTGTATTTGTTGCTATATATGTATATGTCACAATTTCACATCACATATTAAAAGAGTCATGGATTATTATCAAATGAATAAAATATCATGTATATACAGTCAAACCTTGTCTCCAGAGGTCACTGTAGTTAGATGATAGACACAGTGCACAAACCAAAGTACGTTTTTATCCATCAGAATTTTGAATATGATGAAGGCCTACGCAATCGAGTCTTAGAATTCTTGGAAGAAGTAGCAACCAATCCCAACCTCCTCCCATCAGAGCACAGAGCAGCTAGCACCATTCAACGGTAAATATAGCATCAACTCCCAATCTTTCAAACCCAAAACAATCATGTATATTACTCAAGCAGAGGTGTTTTGCCTTAGTGGAGAAGTCTCTGGACTTTGAACCTAAAGGTCTGGGGTTCAAATGCTACTGTAGCACTCTCTTTCTTTGGCAATGCATATATTTGCCACCTTCCACCCAGGTACCGACTAGGAAGGAATTCCTTGAATGCTCAAGCACCTGATCAGGATAGGCTTAAGGCAGGGTCATAGTATGCGATGCACATAAATATTGTGTTTATGATCTATATGAATGTTGCATATTAATATTATTCATATTAGTATAAGATAGCAAAAGATGTCGCACAAATTTGAAATCGATTCAGTTACAGGTTTTGAAATCAATTACAAACTTAGCTGCTGACTTGGTTCCTGTACCAGAGAATATAAAGTTATGTGCCATGTTAAGAATTGATCTATCAATCACATTTCTGTGATCGAAATTAGTAATTGGGTTTATTCTTTTAATATGATTCATAAAAGGTTCATCTATGCTATATGACATATATTGCGTACCGTATATTGTATTACATAGACGGTTGTAGCCTTACTTGAAATTAGGCAAAATGGTTAATGGGCTAAAATGCCATTAATAGTAGACAAAGTGGTCTTAGAAGAACTAGGATCAGACAATGTGGGATGAGACCAAATAAAAAGTAAACAAAGTGGATGTGGATAGATCGGAAACTTTAATGAAAATTTGACTCATAAACTGTTCATCTAGCCATAATATTATACAAAGTGTATGTACTCTGGGTAATTCCATAAAATATGTACGTCCGACCCCCTATGTGCAGGACCTTCATGAACTTTTCTGTTTCTGATTTCTTGTTCTTTCGACAGCCTGTAATTTGAAGTGAAGTAAGACTTGAGAAAAATGGGGGTCGGACGTACAAAAAGGTTGGCCATTTTATGGAATTGCCCCTCTATAACTGGAAATTAGTTTTCACTCAACTCGGTCATATGTTTCCCAAAATTGAATGCTGTAGGGTGACCGTCTTTTATACATTTGCCTCAAGATCCATAACAAGAGATATTCCTAAATTTTTAGAAAATCAGCTTTGTACATACAGCAGAATAATGAGAAATGCTTCTACAGCATAATTGCTTGTTGCACAAAAATTAGCTCTAGATATTAATTGATAGCCAAGAAAATCCTGCAGTTGCCCAAATGTGGAAAAAAAAGCCCCTTAAAAGAATGATTGATTCCTACACTGGATGAACCCAAATGGAAACAGGTGTCAAATTTTGTAATTTACTGTCCTATGTGACCAGCCACCCCCAAACCACCAATAAGTCGCCAGTGAAGGTTCTCTGTTCATAGCCAAAATAGTAAATTGCTTTTCAAAAAAACAAAATTTAAAAATTAATTTATCTGAAGGATTATTTGTTCTTCTTTATGCTGTAAAATTTTCAAATCGTAAACTCAACTAGAAGACAAGATACAAGAGTTTGTTTGACACAAGTTTTGGTAGACTGCTTGGAAGTTCATTGAAATTGCAGTGTGCACATCTCATGATTGAGTGAACACAATCCTCAAACGTTGGTTTCTCCTTATTTTCTGAAGCTTAGAAATGCTTTGTTTCTTCTTCATTCAATCAAGTATTTCAGTGGGTTATTGTTGATCAATATAGACAAATTATACATCATTTTAAAGATATGGCTGTGGCTTTTCAAACTAGATTAAAATCTCAAAATGAATTTTGTGCGACTTATTGTTGGTTTTGGGGGTGGCTGGTCTTATATGTCACTGATATATCACATCACAGATCGCCTATTTTAACTCTCCTTGATAACAGGCAAATTATTCAGGATCATGCAAACATCCGGCTTCAAGGTGAAGCGGAGCTAGCTGCACTGGTTCCTGATCAACCATTACCAGAAGATACCTTTGATCGAATGTCAGCATTAGAGCTAGCAGAACAACTCACCTACCTAGAACATAAACTACTCAGGGCTATCCCATATTGGTAAACAAATCAAAACTGTATTTATTCCAACTGAGAAATGTTAAAGACCTTTATCTATGGCATTTTATATAACTAGATCTACACATTTTTTTCAACTTTAAACTACCTTGTGCCCTTTTTACACAGGATTTTCTTAACCCCGGACTATCGCTAACCCCGTACTTTACTTAACCCCGTACTATTTTCTTTCCTTTTCACACATGCCAAATTGTTATTGCTAACCCCGGATAAGGATTGCTTGCTTTTTACACACGAAACTCGCTAACCCCTGACTAGTGGTTTTTGTCGATCATTCGTAGTACAAATGCTTCACTCGTACACTTTTTGCACACGCTACAATTTCCTTAACCCCGTACTATAGGTAGGGCCAAATAGTACGGGGTTAAGCTTAGCCCACTTTCGTTTTACACATGCGACCTTAACCCCGTACTATTGCTCTTAGCACCGCAATTGGTGGGATAACCCTGCTTTTTTGCAGGGCCAAATAATCCCGTACTATAGGTGGGGTTAGCCCACTTTGCAAAAACGCTGTGTAAAACGAAAGTGGGCTAAGCTTAACCCCATACTATAGGTGGGGCTAAATTGCCATTTAGCCCCACCAATAGTACAGGGTTAAGGAAATTTTAGCCTGTCTAAAAAGGGTATTGGAAACCCTTGAACTTACCATTGAATAGTAAAATCGCAATACTTGTCATTTTCATTTCATTTATCCTAAAAAAATCAAACAAATACAAACCATAAAACTTTCTGATACTGGTGAATAGAATAAAACAAGAAATGTCCAAAAAGAAAAGTGTATAGCTTTACATTAAAAATGGAGGGACTTAAAAGGAAGCATATGTTGTTGTGAATATAGGTTAATGAATTGAATTTCAATGCAATGTGCTGGGGATTAAACAATAATCTAATACCACACTTCCATATGTGTTGTCTATCTTCCTTAGTATTCATGGTTGAAATAAGTACCATAGAATGAATTGAAATACCTGCATTACTTATCATTGTCATCATACTATTTCATGAAAGTTAGCAATCATTAAAAGTGCACTCAAAGTTTAACAGGGTTGTGCCATGAGCATACCATCCCTTGTGAGTTAGTTAACATATATTTATTTTCCTAAATGGATCAATTTTGTTATTTTTTATCAAGTTTATTCAGTAATGAAAACTATGCTTGAGATTAGACAGGGTTAACTTTGTTATGAGCATATCATAATTAAGGTACTGTTAGATAATTTTTTTTTCTGATTTCATAACGGAAAAGCAAAAACATAATATTGAGTGAAAGTTGATTCTATTTTCAAGATTTAAAACACAGAAACGGTAATTTTTTCAAAATTTTTATTCAAGGATGGAACAGGAACAGGGAAACAGACAAGCGGTTCATTTATTTTCTATCAATTTTGTGAATTTATAGGGAATTTCTAAATCAGGCTTGGATGAAGCAGGATAAAGCAACCAGAGCACCTAATATCCTTGCTGTTACTAGGAGATTCAACGAGGTAATTATAATATTAGATACAATGTAAAAATATTGAGGATAAAAATGTTTCAATATTACACATCATATGAAGGTCAAAATATATTCTTTGAGCATCTCAATACATTCATGTATGTTTTTGTATTTTTTTTTTCAAGTAGACAGGTGTCACCCTGGTCATAATTTGCATAAAGTGATCGTGAAAAATATTGCTCCATTTGACATTGAAAAGAAGTATGATTTAGCAAAAAGCTTTTAGTTTCTATTCAGTCTTCCATTTTATTCTATTCTATTTATCAAAAATAAAAATAAAAGCATAGTCAATGGCAAAATAAATAAATTGAGCATCTCAATTCATGTTTTTATACATATTGTTTCAAGTAAACAAATGTTCAAAAGATATTTCAAGTGATCTTGAAAAATATTGCTACAATTATTATGTAAAGAACTATGATTGAGCAAGTAGCTTGTGGTTTCTCTTTAGTTTTCTATTTTATTTACTGCATAAGATAAGGTTTTCTCATTTTCATAAAATAGAAGCAATATTGAGGCTTGTCAAGGAAATAGATGCAACTCTTTTTTATAAATTTTTCTTACCATCTTGAGATTTTTGGGACTTATATATCCAAAAAGTATAAACCTTAACTTCCATACCACTATTTTCATTTTTGTAGTAAAGTTTACATTATTATATATATATATATATATATAAAATTATATACCATCAATCAATACTACATGTATGCTGTCCCCTCTTTATTTAGGTGAGCAAGTTGGTATCGTCTGAAATCCTCCGTCAGAAATCTGTATCAGCCAGGGCTTTGGCCATAGAGAGATGGGCTGGTGTTGCTGATATCTGTAGGTGTATGCATAACTTCAATAGTGTACTTGAAATCACTTCAGCTCTCATGAACAGCTCCGTGTATAGACTCAAGAAAGTCTGGGAAAAAGTTCCCAAACAAGTAAGTCCATTGTATTACATCAGTGGGTGAAAAAAAAGCGCTTAATTTTCCACAGAGTAAATATTTTAATCTCTCAAAATGCTGCTGATGATATATATATATAGGCCTATATAGATATATATATATATATATATATATATATATATATAACTTAAAGTTTATATATATATATATATATATATATATATATACAGTGGTGCTCAAAAGTTAGTGAACTCCACCAGAAAATGAACATATTTAAAGTGTTCATGATCTGCCATGTTTTAAATATTTAACTGTGAAGTCAGGCGATGAAATGATGAAATTCAATAAGGTTTGTTTGTCTGAGCTCACCGAGCATCGTAGCGTTATTGTCTACATTCAACACTTGGCATGAAGTACTGCATTTTGTCTTAGGGTTCACTAACCTTTTAGCACAACTGTATTTCATATGTGGACATCGTTCTTAAGCCTTTGCTGCTTATGATGCTCCTCTCGTGTAAATATTCTCAGAATGATTATACCAATTACAAATATGTCATGTTGAACATGATGTAAATTACATGTATAGGAATGATTATACCAATTACAAATGTTATCTCATGTTGAACATGATGTAAATTATATGTATAGGAATCAAATCAAAGCAATATATATATATATATATATATATATATATATATATATATATATATATATACACTTTTTTTTCATCAGACGAAGGCTCTTCTGGACAAACTTCAGGTGTTAGTATCTTCAGATGGCAGATTTAAAAATATGAGAGAAGCCTTACATAGGTATGTATACTGTGCTCTACTGCAATTTATACATACTTAGAATTGATATAAATCATTGAATTAAACATTGTTGAAAGAGACTTGTGATCTTACTTAAAATAAAAATGCACTCAGAAGTCTTAGGGGCATATATAGTTTAAAGGATAGCATGACATAAATTATAATTAAGTAAATCTTTTACACACTGATTTAACATTGGCAGATGCAATATGTAGGATTTTGTTTTTGGGGATGGGTAGAGAAAGTATGATTAATCAAGAAATTGAAGTAAGAGGTGAAACTGACCTAAGTTAACACAAGGTGTTTTTTATGTAAATTGTAGTATTTTTTGACACTTTATCGATTTTTTCCCCTCTGTTGTATACAGACATAGGTAGAAAAAGAAAAGATTGATATTTGAAGATAATAGAAAGGCAAAATAACTAATTGGGTGTAGTCATGGTAGTAGTATTATCATTATTATTATTATTATATTCTTATTATCATTATTATTATTATCATTATTATTATCATTATAAGTATCATTTTGATCATCATTGTCTTTGTCATCATCATTATCATTATTATTTTCGTACTGATCATTATTATCATATAAATATTATTATCTCTAACTATTCATTATGGTGCAACATCCACCAACTTTTGTGGAAATGTTGTTTCTCCTAGAATCGACCCTCCTTGCGTGCCATACCTTGGTTTCTATCTAACTGATCTTGCCTTCATTGAAGACGGGACTCCTAACATCACAGACGATGGACTCATTAACTTCTCAAAGATGAGGATGGTGAGAAAACTCACATATTTAGGAGATGATATTAGTAATTTGCAAACTTGCATTCATTTTAATTGAAAATCATCACTTTTGAAAAAAAAATGTCATGGTCTTAGAATTCTGTTCTTGATATGCAAAAAATTTAAAGCGAAAAGCAAAATCCCACAAGCGCACATGACCTTGGGCAGCATTGCGCATTTAGCCAGCAGGCTTATACGTGTATTGCACCTTCATTTTACTGAGCGCAATGAATTAAGTCTTATTGTGACGTCACCTTCTAAAGCCATGCAATGGTACATTTTAGAAGGGGCGCACACAGAACTGTTACCCGCAGGTCTCTCCTCCCAATCTAAGTGGTTGAGGGAATGCAGGTGGACTACTACACCGGGGTTTCCCCCTACTCTTATTCGAATAGTGCCCTTTGAACATGTAATATTAAATCTCTATGGAATATTCTTTGTGCGTGGCTGATATGATGACGTACTTATTTTTTCTTTTAGATTGCTCATGTTGTAAGGGAGATCAGGCATTTTCAGCATACTAACTACAATATAGAACCTGACAAAAGGGTAAGCTTACAATCTTCACAGAATTAATATATTGGTGTAAGTTTTGATGGACAAATGATTTTTGATTTGGTAAAAAAAATCTCATTTTTTTGGGGGGGGGGTTGTAAATCTTACTTTGATTGATCACATAGCTCTTTTGACTGAGTAATAATGCTTCTTTTTGCC
This sequence comes from Lytechinus variegatus, assembly GCF_018143015.1. NCBI lineage: Eukaryota > Metazoa > Echinodermata > Echinoidea > Temnopleuroida > Toxopneustidae > Lytechinus > Lytechinus variegatus. The sequence goes on along the minus strand of NC_054744.1, from coordinate 34,079,685 downwards.
TCTGACAGTGTTTGTCTGCTTGAATTGAGAGGAGTGTGTTACAATCTAACTTAGATGTCGGTAACAGTATTTCATCATTCTAGTGATTAGGTCAGGGTTTAAATAATAATACTTGCTTTTGTTGTATGTTATGATGTATTATATATTTAAAAAAAACATGAAAATTGTAAAAATAATAATAAACCATTGAAAATTGAAAACAAATTAATGGTTACATATTGTTCAGAAAGTTTTCTCTATGCAACTTCATTTCAGAGGAACACAACAAAGTCTCAATTATTATCTACTTGATTTGATGTATACCAGAAATCATATTCCCTTTCGAGTCAATTTACAAATTAAATCTTGATGACAAATGAAGGTTCAAAATTAATGTGATACTATTGTAACTATGAAATCCAATGGTAACTTTTATGGAATGCTTAGATTTTGATTGTCTGTTGAGCGCGTTGTTCTTACCATGGTGGTTATCATTTGGAAGGCAAAGTAACTATAATATTAAAGCCTGTGTATAGCTTTGGTAAAGGGTCAATAATGTGATTGATAATCGAATATCATCTAATATGACAGTCTTACTGAAGCGTAGAGACCGTTAGATATTTTTCCAACTGCACTTCTCTGAGAAAAATTCAAATATTCAAATCTTGGATATATAGCGCCCTCTCTCGGCGATGCTTGTTTTAAATTTAAAAAATGGGCATTCAAGCACTTATCTTATAAATTTAGTGATTAGATATCCAAAAGTTACAAAGAACATATCTTGAAAGTTTCAGCCCATTCCATGATTTGGAATAGGATTTAATTGAAAGACAAAAACACACAGATATTTTAATTTGATCGGGTGACCCGATCAAGTTAAATTTCCATGTAAAATCGCAAAATTTATCCTGTAAAACACATTTTCATTTCATATCCTCCACATAATAACTGTTATAGGGCATATCCATTCATATTAGCTAGCAATGAATTGGAATAGTGATAGGTGCATTTTGGTGGATTTACCAAAACTATACACAAGCTTTAACTCTAATCGAAATGGCCCCAAAACTTTTTGTTTGCTTAATCTCAATCTTAATCTTGATCTTAATCATAAACTAAGATCAACACCCCTGAAGATTAAGATATTCTTAATTCTTTTCCCTAGGTAATAAGCTACCTCCTTGATACATCTTTGATCATGGATGACGATGAGATGTATGCCTTGTCTCTAGAGCTGGAGCCAAGACAGTCAACAAGGATGGCTAAAAGCATATAGAACATTCATCATCATCATCCTCTACGTGAACAAAGACAGTCGACGAGGGTGGCTAAAAGCTATCATATTGAACATTCATCGCCATCTACTTGAAATAAGACAGTCTGCCAGAATGGCTGAAAGCATATAGAATGTTCATCAAAAACATTGTCTTCATCATCATCAACATCCTCTACTTGAACAAGACAATCTACGAGGATAGCCAAAAGCTCATAGAACGTTTGTCACCACCATCATCAACATCAACATCATCATCAGGATGGCTCAAAGAATATAGAACATTCATCGTCATCTTCAATGTGAAATAAGACAGTCTACAAGGATGGCTGAAAGCATAGAATGTTTATCACCATCATCATCACCCTCCTCTTCTTGAACAAGACAGTCTACAAAGATGGCTAAAAGGACATAGAATATTCAACTTCATCCCCTACTTTAGCTAAGACAGGATGGTTAAAAACTCATAGAGCTTTCATACTCGGCATTCTTATCCTCTATTTGAACAAAGACAGTCTCCAAGAATGGAAAGCTGCTTGGAACATTCGTCCGGAACAGCATTCGTGACTATACATAGAGGATCTAACTTAATTCCTGATGCAGAAACTACATGCAGGATACCAACATGCAAGTTAAGTAGTAATTAAAGTACCATCCCATACATGTATGTACATTTCTAAAATCTTTGATAGAATGTCTAGCACCCACTAAATAGGGTAATGTGACTGCAGGGCTAGACTATAAATAATGTGATGGTTTCACACAAAGTTTTATTGGATTCAAACTTGTTGGATTCATATCAAAACTCAAATTAAGATTGATCTCTGTTCCTATCCCTTAACCTTGTAGATCAATCTAATACTGAGTTTAAATTAAAGTATACTCCAACTGTCTACAGTATGTATAAGACAAGCCTTGAGAATGTTTCTCAACTTGAAAGATTGAAGTGTGACGTAGAATCGCACTTCAATTCCAGTTGCGTTGGTCTAATCATGCTAAGAAGACGACGGCTACTGCATATTGATCAATAAGATTGCGGGTTAAATTAATCGTGTGCATTATCATTTCAGCATGAATTAAAGTTACGCCTAACTGATTGTGAAACACCACCAGGGGGGTGTTTCACAAAAAATATGACTTAAATTGCACGTAAATTCTGACGCGTATCTGAAATACAACGCGCAATCTTATCGATCAATACGCAGTAGTGTGCGTCATCTTTGCATGATCTGACCAATGCTTTTATGCCTTTAATAAGGGTCGCAACTATGCATTTAAGTGCGACTCTTAAGTCATACCTAAATCTTTGTGAAACACCCCCCAGGTTTATGTAATTTTGTGTTCAGATAATTTTATAGATTACTATCAAATGCAGTGGCTGGCATATTCACAATAAATGTTAAAATTGATCTTATCTATAAGCCTTTCCACAATCTAGGACGCATGATCTTGATAAAAATCAATGCCATTTTAGTTCTTGTTACAGTATCAAACAAGCATGTACTATGATTCATAATTACAATGAAATGATTTGTAATTTCATTGTTATTGAAAATTCAATTGTTATTGAAATACACAAACCAGTTTGGTAACTTAGACGAGATACAAAATCTAAATCCCAAAAATAACAGACAGTTCTTACATAATAATATTTATACGTGCTCTTACTTGACAAATCTATAGATTTTTTTTACGATTTTAGAATTTAGGTTTGTAATATTCTTGATCTGGCATTTGCAGAGATATAAATTTTTACTGTTTGTCATCGAGAATCCATCTGAAACAGGCTTTATATGTAGGCGAACGTTTCATGAAGCTACCTAACAATATGCCCTGAACAGATGAGAGCCCTGTATCATTCTGGTATCTTATCAGCTGACCTGGATATATCTGCAAACATTTTGGATTAATCAGAGTTTAAGAAGTAAAAGTAAATTCACTATCAAGTAATCCATCCTCATCCTTCCCAGTTTAATAAATGAAACTCAGAAGAGAGATGTAAAACTGAAATAATTGCAAGTGACTTCTAAAGAAAATATCAAGTAGAAAAGTGAAATAACAAGCTGATTCCATCCTGTTCTGATTTTGCTTACAAATCTTAGTTTTTCTACAATAGCCTGTCTGTTCATATGTGGATCATATTTCCCCAAAGTTTAGTTTAATATGTCCTTCTGTTTTCAATCCTAAAGATAAATTTGGCTGATGGAAACATACAAACATTGTTGGCTTCCTATTTTTCACTACTCTTTTCTAGAAAAAAGTACTTATTTAACTCTTTTGCATTCAGTATTCTTCTTTCATTCAGTATTTAATTTTGATATCTTTATGTGCTTTTTGTAAGTTCAAATTAGCTCTCTATATAAATGCTCTCATGGTTGAATATTTTTTTTATTCATTCTTTTCATATTTTGTTTTCTTCCTGTTGCATGAGAAATCATGTCCAACCTTTTCTGATGCTGCAAATTCATTTGAATCTGTTATATATTGGGAATAAACAGTGGAATATCTTACATTTTTTGAATAGTCGATTTAGAGTACATTTGAATTTTCTGTACAAGGGAATGAATAAATAAAATGTATGCCCAGACATTTCCCCCCTGTGAGAAAAGTCAACAATATATTATAACTAGGTGTGTTGACTCATTGGTAGAGCGTCCGTCTCACAACCTGATGGGTCAGGAATTCAAGCCCCAGCTGCATCAGACCAAAAAGATTTTAAAAGATGAGAGTTGCTTCTACCGTGTTTGGCACTCAACTATTTAAGGGATAGAGCAATGTCCATCTGGCGCTGCCGTGCCCACATTCAATTGGGCTAAATGAATTTTCAGAGTATTTCTGTTTTGAATAATAAAATTTACTTCAATAACTCCATACATCTACTTGATTTGCTAGTTCAGCCCTCTGGACTGCCATACCCGAATAGAACTCCCAAGAATTTAAAAAGCGCGAGCGCGCCCTCTCCCGTTCAGGCTTACTACCCATGATCACCGCGCAATTAGCGTCCATCTTCCTCTTTTGCTTTCGGCAAGCCACCTGTCAAGACGTGCTCAGATAAGTCTCCTAAGAGCTCAAATCTTTTTTGAGCTTTGGTATATTATTTTCGCTTATCTGTTGTGCTTTCTCCCTTTTAAACTCATTCTTTCCGTCTGTGGGTAAGATTGTGTTCAGAATTTACACCTGGCGTGACTTTTTAGACGTGTTTTTGGTGACACTTAAATTGTTTTTCTAACGTTTGAGTTCTCGTCGCGCCGCATCGCTAGCGCGTTCGCGAGGCACCGGGCTTGGCCTGCCTACGTGGCAGCAAGCCTTCACCACCTGTCATGGTTATTGTTCTTCACGTTCAAAGCGTGGTGGCTTTTGGTGCCGTTTTTGAATTAAATTCTAGACAGCCTCTACACTTTGTTGTCGAGGGTGTTATTGTTATTTCTTTTTGCAGGTTGGGATATTCAACTCTGTTCCTTCCTTGCTTTCTGGAATTGATTTATTAAGATTTTCGATTGATTATTGATTGATTAATTCTTCAATTCTCTTTTCCTTCTGTTCTGAATAAATTTCTTGATTGATATTTTATTCACAGGCGGATCTTAAAGCTCAATTCCTTTTCCTTCTGTTCTGAATAATTTTCTTGATTGATATTTTATTCACAGGCGGATCCTAAAGCTCAATTCCTTTTCCTTTCTGTTCTGAATAAAATTCTTGACTGATATTTTATTCACAGGCGCAGCTTAAAGCTCAATTCCTTTTCCTTTCTGTTCTGAATAAAACTCTTGATTAATATTTTATTCACAGACGCTTCGGGGATTGTTTAATTCGGCTTACGCAATTATACCTTGATTGATTGGTTATTCAATCCCCCCCCCCAAAAAAAAAAAAAAAAAAAAAAAAAAAAAAAAAAAAAAAAAATTTTGTTCTTTACAGGTGGGGTCTCCTTCCTGTTAGAAATTTTTTTGACCTTTCCCGGAATTGTTTTCTTCGTTCAATTCCCTCTTCCCTCCTAGTCTTATATTTTTTTACTTCGACAGGCGGGCTCTACGATTTCCCTTTGAGGATTTACTGTGTCGTTCTTCCTCTTGGAATCGTTACTAGAGACGTTCCTCCTTCCTCCTGTTCTGAATTTCTTTACCTTTCCACAGGAGGTTACTTTTTTCCTCTTGGAAATTATCGTAAAATTATTTGTCTCTCAATCCCTTTTCTTCCTGCTCTGAAATGCTTGTTTTTGTGTTTCTTCGCAGGTGGAAACTTCGTTCTCTTCTGAACTTGCATTCATTTTTGAATTTTTGTTTCGAATTTTTTCGGGCAAAAAAAAAAAAAAAAAAAGAGAGAGAATATAGTAGGGGAACCTTGTAGGAGTTTCTTTTTTCAAAGTCTCCGACCTCCTTTTTATTTTCTTACAGGCAGATACCTAAACTATTCTTAGGTTCTTCTTCCTCCCTACCCCTCCCCTCTTGATTTGTTCTGTTTACTCAAACAAACTCCTTATAGGAGGAGGAAAAGACCACTCCGGTCTCCACTTTTAATCCAAGCGAGATCCTTGTAATAAAAAAAAAAAAAAAGAAAAATTCTTGTTTTTCCTTTTTCAGGGTAGAGAGAGGTACCTTTGAATGGGACTAACACAGCCCCAGAGGACCTGGTGCCCTCCACGGGGACCGTCCCGATTGCAAGTTTACAGAAGTCGGCCGCCTCCAGGCGAGTAGGAGGGACGCCGCGGTGAGCGCCCGGCGGCGGTGAGTATGAGGGTGCGTCGATCAGCATTCCGAATTTGCGGTCGGATGCTAAGAGAAGGAAGGCCGAGACTGTGGTGCCACGGTCTCGGACAAAGGAAAAAGTGGTAGCCAAGGCTTCCAAGCCTAAACTAGGTCCTGCCGCCGCAGCACCCATAGGGCTATGCGACCCACCGGCTACCGGGTCACCAGAAGTCCGGAGGGAGAGTGCGGTTCTCTCCCCCCGGCACAGGTCAGGATCTCTGCCGTATAAGTCGTCCTCCGTTGACAGCATCGGGAGAGATCGCCCAGCCCCTGACCGCGAGAGGCGTCACACAGACTGTAACCACAATCTGATCGTGACCACAATCTGACCCCGTCAGATTCGGGTGAAGTTTCGTTGTTGGCGGCCGCCCTGCCAGGGGCGGCAAATCGTAAGAGATCACCCGTGCCTCTTGTGCCTTCTTCTGCTCCGGCCACGCCGGCGGAGCCCGCAAAATAAGAAGAAGAAGAAGAGGTCGAAGGAGAGGTCGGCCAGCCCTGTTGCCATGGGCGTTCCTCCTTCAGACCCTCTTATCGGTGGCCAGATGTTACAGTCATACATGTTATGCTGCTATATTCTGCTACCACGAGAGGCGTCACACATCATGCTGTGACCACAATCTGACCCCGTCAGATTCGGGTGAAGTTTCGTTGTCGGCGGCCGCCCTGCCAGGGGCGGCAAATCGTAAGAAATCACCCGTGCCTCTCATGCCTTCTTCTGCCCCGGCCACGCCGGCGGAGCCCGCAGAAAGAGAAGAAGAAGAAGAGGTCGAAGGAGAGGTTGGCCAGCCCTGCTGCCATGGGCGTTCCTCCTTCAGACCCTTGTGTCGGTGGTCAGATGTTACAGCTATTCATGCTGCTACATTCTGCTACCGCGAGAGGCGTCACACATCAGACTGTGACCACAATCTGACCCCGTCAGATTCGGGTGAAGTTTCGTTGTTGACGGCCGCCCTGCCAGGGGCGGCAAATCGTAAGAAATCACCCGTGCCTCTTGTGCCTTCTTCTGCCCCGGCCACGCCGGCGGAGGCCGCGAAGAAGAAGAGGTCGAAGGCGAGGTCGGCCAGCCCTGTTGCCATGGGCGTCCCTCCTTCAGACCCTTGTGTCGGTGGTCAGATGTCACAGCTATTCATGCTGCTACATTCTGCTTTCGAGTAGTGCGGGTTCACCCCACCCTCGACGTCTACTCACCCCGCTGATGCCCCTGAGCATCAAGCGAGACAAGTGGGCAATAACCACCAGACACCCGGGAAATCCTCGAGCGATTCTGTTAAATCGCCAGCCAGTGCAGGCGGACAGTGCGAGGACAACCCCTATCCCGCGGTCGACTTTTCAGTAAGCGCTCAGGCGCTGCTTGACAAGTATCTACCTCACATCTACCCTCCGAGCGGGGGTATTGATGAAGCAAGGGAGTCCATTTTTTCTCGCCCCGCCTCTTCAGGCGCTCCGAGCTCAAGCGGCCGAATTGGGGGTCTCGGAGAGTGACGGGGTCGCTCTAGACGAGGCGGCTCCTACGACGAGGAAGCCGCCAGCTCCGAGGGTGTAAACCCACCCCCGCTCTGCTGCTGCCCGGAAGCGCCAGGCTCCGGCGCCGCCGTCTCGAAATTTTCAAGCCTCTCGAGGCTAGCGAGAAGGCAGAGGCAGGTGGGGGGGGGCGATTATTATGCAGGTACTCCCGAATTCGCCCTCTACGTCAAGCTCACATACGGCGACGACTCCTTCAGCGGTAACTCTCTCCATTCTTCCCCCTAAGCGGGCCCGTAGATTGGAGGTATGAATCTCTTACATACCGCATGCCGCACTTCTCTCGTGAGAATGTTTGGCTGCTTTGAGAGGGCAACCTATCACGTCCGCGGACCGTCCGCCCAGGCGACGGGAACGTCGCTTTTCTGGCCTGAACCTCACTTTCTATTCGAAAGTAAGGGTGCCCTGTTTTACTTAGCTCCTACCCTTGCAACGCCAGAGTCAGGGCTAGTACAGACACCCGGTCTCCAGCGATCGCCGCTGAAGAGAGGGCGACTCTGATATGAGCACCATCACCGCTCAGCGGTATGTCTCACTATCTCATAGCTCTCCGAGCTTATGAGTATGTATATCGGATCTGAATGTCACGGCGATTAAAAGTTCTCCTGTGCTTAATAATCGCTATGCCTTCACCACCCGGTGCATTATGGTTATGTTAACCTATTTGTCTCGTATTCGGGCGGCTCGTACGAACCCTGCCCGAGCTGCCATCACCGGTCGTCCCCCCGGACGCCGCCGGCAGCACCCGCACCGACTACGTGGAAGGAATCAGCTTTTCATATGCTAGATATCCCTCCTGTTGACATTCACAGCTGTTCCCCGAGTCTTTCCCGGTTGGGTAAACATCATCTCGGAGGAAAGTAACCGCCGTACATCTCATGAGATTGTTGGCTATGTACGTGCGTTCAAACTTGTTTAAAGCCCCAGGATTCTCTGTCGGCATTCTATGCCTACTTTCTGGGCACACCCACCGTACCGGGTCGGCGAGTTCACACCAAACTGTACACCGCCAGACTATCGGTCGAGCTCTGTCTATCTTATAGACTGCCCTCTATGTGGGTCAATCTTGCGGGCGTCTCCGCCGTTCCCTCCTTGTGCGGAGTGGGCTACGGTGGATGTCTTTACCGTGCCCGTTTGTCGAATCGGCTTCTTTCTTAGAAATTTTTTCACGGCACACTCGAGTCGCCCCGCATGCTGCTTTCATCCTCCTTCCATGCAAGGCATGTGGCCAGGGTCACCACACGACCGAGGATGATGTAACAGTGGATGGATGTATGCTTATGCCTTCCTAACCACGATCACTACGACCCGCCTTCTCTCGGGCCGACTGTGGATGAGCCTCTCCATGTAAGTGATTTACTTCACTGGAGTTCTTCTTTTAGAAATTTAGATTCTCATCCCCCGCTGCTTAGGGTGTCATTTTTGCCGCCCCCCGCAGCTTTTTGGAGCTCCTTATCTTACCGATATCGGACTGTTCCACGCTGCCGCAACCGGCGCCGGCGGTGCTTGCTCTTACGATCACCTGAGAAACAGGCCTTGTGACTGTTTTCATAAACAACTGGTTCTCACCGCAGACTGATGGAAATTTTGTGATTACTTCCTCAAGTCTCCTTCGCTTGTTTCTTCAAGCGAGGACTTCGACACTCTTAGCCAGTTTCCGTCCCTAACTTGATAGGACAGGGCCGTTGCTACCTCATTCGATTCCGTTGGGAATGTAACGGTTGAGGTATCATATCTGGCGATGTCTGTTCGTTTAGAGCATCTCTTGATGGTCGTTTACACGTAATATCGTGACAGATTTTTTTTCGCCAGCTCCCTCTGGCGTACGCTTGCTGCTGCTAGGGATTCCCCCGCCCAGCGGACAGCCATCGCAGCCTAGCCTCACGGGCTCTCTCGGCGATGGTGGCTTGAGCCAAGCCACCTCTTCCACTGCGGGCACTGCACCCTCAGATGGGTGCTTCAATCAGTATGGGAGAAAGGGGATCCTGAGTTCTCTCTCGATCACTCGGTCTAACACACTTTTGTCGTGATGTGTACCGCGCTGTTTCCCTGACACGCCCGGTTGAGCTGTTTTGACCAGACTGCTCTATTCTACATAGGCAACATGTCCGCGGCATTCCTTATTAACAGGATGGCACTCAGTCGCTTTCTCGACCCTTGTCTGCCTTACGAGTGGTTTTCTTCCTAAATCCCTACTCTCCGTCGTTCCTGGTACCCTTCGGACCGCTAGTAACTTTTTACCACAGCTCTCTATCAGAATTCTGCAGATTTCTGCCCTCACGCATTTGAGACAGATATCGAATTCTGGGCGCTTTCTCCCACGCGGAGGCTTCCCCTACAGAAATTTCCAAGCTTGCGGGAAGCGTGCGACTAGCTTGCGCAAGCTTGCGGCATGCTAGTAACTAGCATGCGGCTAGCTTAATAAGCGTGTGATATGCGTGCAGAGTAATAGTTAAGCGATCTTTTAGCGAGCAGGGACTGTTCGCTAGCATGCACTCGCTTATTAAGCGAGCGCCCTGCTAGTCGCATGCTGGTTACTAGCAAGCGGCACGCTTAAATTTCGGTAGGGGTTCTGAGATATCTCGCCTTCTCAGATTGGTCGATTGATCACTTACTGAGCCTTAAAAGCTTCAGTTTTCCGATCACGATTCTTGTTGAAATTTTCAACAAATTTCGATTCTTACGCTCTAGTCAGCAGGTGATGTTGTTCTCCTGACACTAGGCCGAGGGCCCATGATACTTAGTATTCCTGAGTATACAGGGCATTCCTCTCGAGGACATTTTTGAGGGCCGCCTTTTGGCGCTCAACTAACTCCTTCACTTCTTTCTACTTGAAGGACATTCCGTCCAGCGAGGCGAGATTTGCTGCTTCGGCGCTTAAAGCAGCTGCGGCTTTTTCCCCCTCTCCCTAAATTTCGTTGTTTTTGTTTTGTTAAATTTTCTTAGGCTTACAATTGAAAACATGCCTCCCTACGGTTTGAGTCCGTGCTGGTCTAGCAAATCAAGTAGATGTATGGAGTTATTGAAGTAAATTATGAAAATACTTACCTGATTTTCTTATTTACGAGATAACTCATACATCTACTTGATACCCTCCCACCGACCCTCCGCCTTGCGTAGCAACATGTTTCAACGTATGGGCTTGCGAAAGGTGAGGAAGATGGACGCTAATTGCGCGGTGATCATGGGTAGTAAGCCTGAACGGGAGAGGGCGCGCTCGCGCTTTTTAAATTCTTGGGAGTTCTATTCGGGTATGGCAGTCCAGAGGGCTGAACTAGCAAATCAAGTAGATGTATGAGTTATCTCGTAAATAAGAAAATCAGGTAAGTATTTTCATAATATGGCTTTTCATTTTTAACCAATGATCCTGTCTATTCAGTGTAGCATCAGTAAATTACCATTTTTTTGTTTACTTTTGATGTAGGATCAAAATTTGGATGTCTATTTTTTTCATGAAGAGGGTTGATTTATAAATCGTTGTTTTGTCATTCTCATTCTGCTGTTAAAATTTCAACTTCTATTACTCAATTTTTACCTCCAGCTTCTTGCTCTCAAGATGATTATTCTCCTATTGCTTCTTCCGCAGAACCCATACTATGCTCAATCTTTTCTTATTTATATTTTTGTTTATTGATCAAACTTTGCCTTCCTGATGATGTTCATGTAGTAATCAGTGATTTAAGAATTTATTCTTTCAGATTTCAGAATAAGTACTGCAAACATGGCTTTATATGAAAAAATATGATATGTAAATATAACAACAATGTATTAAGCATCTCAAATCTATGAATTTATTGGATGGTGAATTAGAAGTCGCCGAGGCGTATTTTTATTTCATTTCGCTAGTTGAATAACTCTTTATGCAAGTTTCATAATGACTTTTTTGTAGATAAGTGTACAGTTATTTTATTGACAAAGACTATAATGATTCAAGCTGATTTGAAGACTTGAATGTTTTATGTGTACAGATGTTTTGATTTGTTTTAATGTGTATTTTGTGACTTCTTGTTTTCATTCTGAATTCATGTAAACATCCATGTTATTTTTATTCTTTTATCTTTATTTTGATCAGACTTTAGTAAGAATTGAACCACTTCAATAAGTGGACTCAAAATGCTTTGTGCCATCAAGCAAATAATTATAAATTATCATATAAAAAGTGGTCTTTTCCCCATTTTAGATGTCATCGTCATTTGTGATTCATAGAGCTATCAATCACCTTTGATGATACAAGTACATGTAAGTCACACACCTGAATCATGGCCGTGCACATAAATATTTTTGGATAAAAGTTGAAAGCGAGGGAGCGAAGCACATGAGCTTGTCATTCGGGCGCTTTTGCATTTTGTAAAGGGACATTAAAGGATTCCGTGAATACTTTTGGTGAATTTGCCCCTCCCCCACTGCGTACAGCCATGATTGTTCTGCACCACTCACGACCACGTGTATGCTATTGATAACAATATATCATGTAATGTGTGAACAATATAACTGGTGTTGTTTCACAAATAGTTCCGAGTGATTTAGAGTCATGCTTAAACGTGACACGATCATGTTATTTAACAGGTAATCTGATTAATGGAGGCACGGTAGTGTGCTTGATCTGACCAATGCAGCAGCACTCTACACCACTCATAAATCTTTGTGTAACACCCCCTTGAATTCTATTAAGAATGCATGTAATAATAAAGCGTCACTATTTGCATAGTGATGTATTATTCGTCACCATGACAATGCACATTGCGACGCATCAGACATCGTAATCAACAGGAATTGTCAGCTTTCACTGTTGGTGATACCATCTGAATAACTTGTTGTTGATTGCCCCTTGCAATCAATCGCAAGTAGGGATGATGTATGAATAACATTACACTGATCACCACTGGTGATTGATGGCGCTGTTTATCATATTTCCGATCGAACCTGCTCTTGATGCCGTAGACTTTGGCTTGCATTCCATGTTGCTGCTCTGCATGCATACTGCAAGCTAGTGACTATATTGTGACTAGCTGATGACTCACCTAAAGAGAAATGCCAGTAGTTGCAGTAAACACTGATTTCATGAGAAAGTCTGTAAAAACAGGCTTGATTGTCAGAATATCATCGAGGATCCAGATCTGGTACAGTTACATAAACTGAACTTTGTGAAATCTTGAAATCAATGCTGAAAAACGTTCACACTGAAGATCACCAACACAGATAGACACGCGTGGGACAGTGAATTATTATTGCTGGAATAAAGACCCGACGGAAGTGACCGAATCCGTGCTTATTTCTCAGCAATTACACAATTTTTCCCAGTATCCTTTGGCACATATTTTTTATTCATACAAACAGACACTTAGGTAGTCATTATATTAGATTCTGTAAAAAGTCATTTTGAGATTGTTACCAAAACTGGAATTTATCTTTATGCGATCACAAGCTAGTGAGCAGTCATTTCTAGCTAAAAGATTGCTAGATTATCTCACTGCATGGCTATCACTGGCTTGGTAAGCTATTGACTAGCTTGCTGAGCAAGCCGCTAGCTTGATATTACTGTGAGGGTGGCATCTTATTAGGAGAAAGAGATGCATGTGGGGGTCTTGGGACTTTTTAATTATTGTTCTGAACACTAGTCCACCATTACAAACTTAGTAGTGTTGACAGTAGTTAAGTTGCAGGACTGTATACACTTTAGCATTGCACTCTCTATGAGTTAATCATAATTCAACATTCTAGACACATTTGAATTTCCAAGCTTTGAGGACGAAAACTCGGTTACTTGACTAATTCTTGTGAGTGCATCTTATTAATTTTTTGGTGAATTCCTTGAAACTTGTGTGCGCTGTAATTACAGCCGCCAAGCTAAAGCCGGATAATAATACCCAAGTCCTTTGGAAGCGCATAGAGACATTATATTCATAATGTGATATGCGCTATGCAAGAACTGTTTATTATCCATTTCACAACAAATTATAGAATTGTCCCTTCCACTAATTGTCACAAATTTGCATAGTCTTGACAACCTCATATTTCAAATGGTCAGAACCACTCGTTTTTTGTCCAATTTCTTTTAATCTTTCAGCACGTTTTTCCTTATTCTTCCCCCTTTTACACCAAGGTAGGTTTTCCCTTTTTTATGAGAACGCTGAATTACATTATACATACCTTCATGCTTGTGATTATGTACATTGGTTGGTATATAGTTTATCCATGATTTAATCTCTCCATTTGTAGTGTACTTACAAATGCTTTATCGCAATGAGGGTCATCAATTTTGTGCCTACCATAAAGAAAACGAAATCTTATGAATGAAATATAAATGAATATAAATATATATATATATATATACATATAAAACTTTTATTTGAAAAGAAATAGACCTATGACATTTCTTATACTACGAGGTGTGCTGCACTTAATTGTGATGCATTATGTATTTGAGAGAAAGTTAAGAATGTAATACTATGATGAAATGTTCATTGATGAATTTATAATATTGATAATAAAGTGCATTTACACGTGCAATCTTTGTGTATTATATGTACATTGTACTTAGAGCAGGATGACTATTACTAGTTTATTACATGTATGTATTTCATTTGTATGTTTTATGTTTATAATGAATTATGTACAAAGTTTTGAAGTCTCATTGCTACATGTACAGGACTGTAGAATTGACAATATATATATTTACACGATAAAATTAATCATGGTAGTAGTAGTCATGTGTTTTTTACTACCAATCATTTGGTTATATTTCGCTTTTACCATTAGGAGGCTGACACTTGAGTTGATGTATGTTTCATTTGAGAAATTATAAGGATAGATACAATATTGCAAAATCTTCCTCATATAAAGAATAAATGTTATGGGTATATGATCAAAAGAAGTGATTAAAATCATAGTACAGGTACATTTTGTTTCAAACATTTGATTTAAGAAAATGATAAAACTGTTTTAATCTTCGTTTCACAATTTGATTTGGGGACGATTGTGTTCTTTGCAATGTGCATTACATGTACATGTATGTGACATATTTGTATCAAGTCTTGAAAGATCAATTATAATTATTTTAACATTTTAATGTGATGGTAATAAGTTAATATGTAATTCATAACTGTAATAAAGGGGAAGTTCACTCTGATGTTAAGCTGATTTTCATACCAGCAGAAAAAAAGAGAAGTATATTAACGAAGATTCAACAAAAGAATGTTGCGATGTCACATGCGAGCAGCAAAACTTTCTTGTAAATTTAAACCAACTTTGCACACTCAATATTTCATACAAGACCCTTCATAGTGATTTTTTTTTTTACTTAATTAGAAAATCAGAATTTTAAATTAATGCAAGTAGACAAAAGCTCTTGTGACTCTGTAATTCTTTAATGGCTTTTATCCAATATAAGGTCAAGTCCACCTCAGAAAAATGTTGATTTGAATCAATAGAGAAAAATCAGACAAGCACAATGCTGAAGATTTCATCAAAATTGGATGTAAAATAAGAAAGTTATGACATTTCAAAGTTTCGCTTATATTTAACAAAATAGTTACATGAACGAGCCAGTTACATCCAAATGAGAGAGTTGATGATGTCACTCACTCACTATTTCTTTTGTTTTATATTGTTTGAATTATACAATATTTCAATTTTTACGAATTTGATGATTAGGACCTCCTTGCCTGAAGCACAAAATGTTAGAATAATGGAATTCCATGTCTTCAGGGAGGAATGAAACTTCATTTCATATGACAATGACGAGAAAATCAAAATATTTAATATTTCAAACAATAAAAAACAAAAGAAATAGTGAGTGAGTGACATCATCGACTCTCTCATTTGGATGTAACTGGCTCGTTCATATTACTGTTTTGTTAAAAATAAGCGAAACTTCAAAATGTCATTAACATTCTCATTTTACATCCGATTTTGATGAAATTTTTAGTGTTATGCTTGAATTTTTCTCTTTTTATTCAAATCAAGTTTTTGTTGGGGTGGACTTGTCCTTTAATGTGTAACTATAATTTGTTTTGCTTTTATTAAAACCATCTTGATGTTGCATTGAACTTCCCCTTTAAAATGTGACGTCTATAAAATGTTATGCCATTCGTAACTATATCAACGACTTTATAACATTCCGTTCTCAGTCCATTCCAATATTTATTGCATGCATTCTGTTCTGTATATGACAATTTGTATGAATATTAGATTATGAACAAGGTCTCTTTCTCTGTATATATTGTTTTTATCATACATCGATGCATGAAGTTGAACTATATCTACTTCACGGTCAGGATTAGTATTTATTAATAGAAAAGTAAGAATGACAAATATTTAATTGATTGACGCTGCACTGCTATTGTATCAAATAAACAAGGCATGGTCTTTCTTTAAATCTTGCTCTTGAATAATTGTTACTTTTTGTGTTGCTTAAAAAAGTATACCAAATGCAATTAGAATTTACTTTTACAACATACATGTACCTTGCCCGAAGGATAAACAAGATGACATTTTCCTTGATTTTCACTCTTTTTCATAAATGAACAGTTTGGGCAATTCTCTTTCATCAGTTTTCCACACAAAAAAAGCTTTGAAAGATAATATAAATGCAATTGTTTTTATGTCGTTACCGCTTTTTTTGCCAAAATTTACGAATGTCAAGATTCAGAATAAAAAATGATGATACTCAATACTTATCTGGTATTATCATCTAAGGACCTCTGTGCAATTCTGGATGTTATTTATAAAATGAAAAGGCATGCCAAGGAATTAGTTCCTGTCAAATTCAATATCGAATGTAAGTAATTTAGAAAAGAAGGGAATACATAACACAAAAAATATTACAAAACATTGATGCTTTATTCAGATATTAAAATCAAAGTGGAAAATAATCAAAGTTGATTCATATCCATACCATATCATTCTGCTCAATGTATCTATATTTACCATATATTTAAATATAACATTTTCACTGGTCAAATGAACCATTGACTAATATGATAACATAAATACAGGGAAATAGTAAAATATATGACTAGCTAATTCAGCATGTATCAGACATACATGTAGGAACACTTGACAATCTTAATGGCCAGATTTCACAAAGATGGTTTTGAATTCTTGGTTTATCCAGATTCTTTTGCATCGAAAATGCTTTATCCAGCACGCTATTGAGAACACATCTAGTAACGAATGCATATTTTTGACATGGAGCTGTTCAATTAACAGGAGTATTCTTAAGGTAAATGTGATAACGAGTCCACTTTTACTTGTTATCTTTTTTAGTAACAAGTCTCAATTTATCTCCATGTGACAAAAGCGTGCATTCATTACTGGCCACCTTTTCAAAGCATAATTGAAAATAAAATCTGCATAACGATCTGTTGGTTTGAAACCACATTTTCAAAACAATCTTTGTGAATTCAGCAGATGCGTGAAGTTTCCATTCTCTATCATGACATTTGCTCTGGCAACAATTGCTCCCATGGAAAACCCGCACATTAAGCCAAACATAAAACCTAACCTCCAAAACTAAATAAACCCTAATCCTTATCTTCACATTATTCTGAAACAAAAACTCTATAATTGCAATCCTAACTCTAACCCTGTGCACTCTGATATACTATGACCAGACCAAAATGGCGCAAGAGAAAATGTGTCACCGATTTGACATGCATTTTGAGAGGGATCTGAAATATGGTGACAATCTCTATAGCATCAGAACTGAGAAGTATTTATCTAATTGCTCTTATAGTTGAAAGCTATCTCAAACACAGAAATATTTTTATCAAAGCTATTTGACACAGATCTTGCTTAATAAGAGATACAGCTGTAGACATAATGCAGCGGCAAATATGCAACATATCATGACCAGGCTGAAAAAAACCTTGTACCTCAAAATAAAATTTAAAAATTGAGGGCAGCTTAGAAAAGGCTGTATTTTAAAAATATAAGCAATGGTGGCAATCTCATATTGTCTGAAAACACTCTCCTAATACCTGTGAAGAACTCTTTAGAGGCAAAAGGAGGTCGCTATCCATGATATAACTCTAAAATCTAGCTTATCCTGACCTATCAAAATATTTAAATCTTGAGATATGAGGTTTCATCAGCATGATATGCAGATTCCAAGGCAATGGCTTCAACCTATAAAATGGCACCACAATGATGTCGATGCATAAAGGGCATTAAGTTGAACTGAGTTATGGGCTTTACCGTTTAACATTCTGTTAGCATTGCTGATTGTTTGGTACTAAAATCTGAAAATGGCTAGACACAGTTACATCTGTCAACCTAAGAACAATGGCTGTATCACAATCAAGTTCAGTCTTAACTGGCCCAAACCACTAATGGTTTCCAATTCAACCTCATTAAACTTAACTTCCATTTGTGGTAAGGATCATTAAATACCAAATGTTTGTATCTACATAATTGAAACAAAAATCATGCAAATGTTTTCTCAGTCAAAAATTGGTAATTGGTGAGTTATAAGCAAGGCAAGCTGGTCATTCTGTCAGGCTAACAGGTCTTGGTCCAAGCAGTAAATTACACATTATGTGCCCACATGTGCTTATTTGTGTAGGTCGTTTTCAGCATACTCTGGTTTCAGTCCACATTTCTTCATTTTAGAGCAATTGGTCTAGATAAACTACATACATGTACCAGAAATTTCATGCTAAAAATTGAGATATAGAAAGTAAATGAATGTATGCAATGTATATACTAATAACTTAATGACAAGTACTGCTTTACATGGTGCATATTCATAAAAGCAAGCTAAAATATTTTCCCTTTTTTGCTGAAAAGTTTTTACTTTCATTATGATATCATGGCAGTTGTTAAATTAATTGACCAAGTATTTAATTAACATATAATATTTGTTAATGCCATAAAACAGGGGGAGCACTTTTTACAAGTACAAAATCAAAACAAGATTATTTTCCAAAATCAAAATTTTTAATCCATTCTCATCGATTGAACTTCTCCCTACAAGCTCATTTGAAAATGAAATTAAAATCAGATATCATATTTTGATTCAAATTAATGGCTAATATGTACAAACAAATCAAAAATAATTTCCATCATTCTCCTGGCCAGATGCATACTTTACAAAGGAGTAGTCACAAAATTATCCAACAAAAATAATACATATTTTCAAATTCTTGTCCTTTGTATATTTTGACAGGACATACTTACAAAAAGACCAAATTTCTGAATTTTGCCTCATGATTTTATAATAATGATGAACCATCCTATGGCAGTTAACAAATCACAATTTAAAGGGTACAATGTAGATATAATATAGCCTTGACCTATGCAATATACGATAAATAAGTTGTTAATCATTTTCTGTATATTGCCCTAATAAAGTAACAACATGTACAAACAGATCATCAAATTAAATCCTATATTCTAATTATACAATGTGGATAAGGATCCTCATTAAACTGATTAGCGGAATCTATCGCATGACCCGCCATTCTCTTTAGCCTACCGGAAAATTCACTGTATTGTCTAGTTTCATTGACCAGTTATGGTATTGAAATGACGATGTTTTTTATTAAATAACAAGGATCTACTTCATTATCTAATAAAACAAAATCATAATACACGTAAATTCGTTCAAGTATTATAATAATTACTCACACTTCTTACCTCTGAAGCAGTTCAAACACCATCCCATGTGCTAAAACTGTCCCAAATAGACCTTGGTGTTAATGATAATGGCCTCCATGATGTACATGTAAACTACTAACACCTCTCTAATTTTGAACAAGTTTTATATCCTTCCATACCATTTGCATCAGTGTAAATACCAGTATACATCATATAAGTTTGTGCTATATCAATCAGGCCAAATTTTCCTGTAATTTTCTAGATCTCAGTGAATTCAATTGATTTGATTGGAAGTATCACGGTGAAGCAGTTCAAACTCTTGCCTTGTAATCAGAGGGCAGTGTGTTCGAATCCCACCGCGGCCTACTGATCTTTGGCAAGGCGTCAATACACACTTTGCGACTCTCCACCCAGGTGTTAAATGGGTACCCAGTAGGATGCGAAAGCCTATGTAGTATGCCTAGCATACTTTGACCTCTTGTTGGAATGCTCCCCAGGGTATGGGGAATGTGCATACATTGTGTGCAGGCATACAAGGATCCAATGACCAGGGCAATAATAATTACAATTTATAACAGCACTTAGAAAAAGAGTATTAATGCACTATATAAATGTAACCATTTATTATTTATTTTTAATATCAACTATCTTGGAGGATAATAAACCTTCTACACAGTTCTCAAATAAATATCAAAAGACTGCTGCTTTCAGAGGATATACCCCTAGAATATAAATACAGGTGACTTAGAGGGGCTGTTACGGGGTGATACTGATGTACTAAAGTAAAATATAATAATGATACTCACCTTTTTATTAGAGAGAATTCAAAACACATCATTATCAAATCCTGTATGGAATGAAAAAATCTAGGCCTGACAATACTAAATAATCAATGACATCGGTGTGTACAACCAATACAGAATAAGACACTTATGGTACAACTTACATTTCAACTGCAGTTAATATCATTACACATACCAACCCTCTCATAACCCCACATCTAGCAGAAAAAGAAGGACCTTGTACCTCAAACGAAGAGCTTTGGTATTAATAGACAATGTGTTTCAATACTCATTTGGAACTTTACAGGACAAAAATGCAGATAAATATATTAAGACAATTGACTCGACTTGATTTCATCGAAGGGCAGCCAAAAATTTCATACTTTGTCATCCAGAAGTTTAATATCTTAGCTGGGGTGTTAAATAGTTGTTTCCCCATTAAAAGAAGTTTTGAGGACAGCTCAGCAAGTGTTATGTTTCAGAAATATGACATTGATGGCAACCTCATAGGTACATATTCTGAAGTCAAGTTCAATTTTAAACTCTGGTCTATAGTTGTGGCAGGATTTAATCTGATTTTTAACTATAGCATAAGTATGGATTCAACTGTGGTGTACGTATCAATTTATGACATAAATAGCAACCTCTTTTGTCTAGCAAGAGGTTGCTATTTATGTCATAAATTGATACGTACACCACAGTTGAATCCATACTTATGCTATAGTTGAAAATCAGATTAAATCCTGCTTTTTTTATTAACAAGGCTGGTAAGCAATGATCAAAGGCTTGAAAATGCACGGATTTATGAAGAAAGTAGCTTATACTGTATCATTCAGAGGAAAAAATCAACAAAACCAGAATAGAGGCCAAAGGGACAATTACATATTGCTGGTTTTGATAGCGGTTCACAAAAGATTGCCCCGAAAGTTGGAGAAAAATCAGAACCCTTTATATCATAGTATGTTGAATTCACTTTCAGTGTGTTACATTTCGCAATTATGTTTGAAATGTGCTTGCCTAGTATAGCAATATGTGCTTTGTCGTAACTCATTGAAAATTAATTGACCACAACCTTTAATAAATAGCTTTGAACAGCCATTTAAACTGGTGATGTGTGATTGCCTCCAACAGGCCTGAAGTTGATAACATGGAGACATGAGGTCTCCATAAAACTGACAAGAAAACATCACTGTTATTAACAAGTAGATAAGTCCATAGAAATTGTTAATAAAAGATTAGTTAAATAGGAAAACAGGAGAAATTATATCCACATATTTTGTGGTTAAGACACAGGGTGAACAGACTTATAAATGATGCTTATTTACAAATTATCAAGCAATATTCTGTTATGTTTGTTTGAGGTTTTCAGTTAGTTGAAACAATCGAAGGGCCAATCAGATATGAAGATGTGAGCATCAAATGAAAGAAGAACACAATATATATTCATATGATATGACTAACTTTTACATTCCTGCATGTAATAAGCATAAGAAAATAGTTCTTAATTTAATTTTAGCATGGGACTTGAAATTATACAAAAAGGAGAGATATTGTTCCATGAAACTTTGGCTTCATAAAGGTGGCAGTTTGCCATTCTTCTGAACGGACAGCAGTGTCTCCTCTTCGTCTTCATTCTCTTCTAACTTCATGAGCTGCCGATAGTTGTAGTCATCGCTGTCACTGCTACTTATCCAGTCCTTACCGCTGCACGCGCAGTAGCCGTGATCGGCAGCTTGGAGAGAACCAAAGATGATGCAGAATAAGAGAAAGAAAGCAAGACACAGAACGGTGATGCATCCACCTAAGACTAGCCAAGAGCTCGTCTTGAACATTGGAGAGGAGCTGGCTGAGGGGGTCAAACAGAACCCACCGTCTTTCTCCAGGTATTCCGGGCAATGGACACACTGACCGTTATCGGCTCCATAGCACGTCAGACAGGCATTATGGCAGGCTTGGCATTCGTGGACGACAACATCACTAGTGGTGTTGGACACCATGTACTGGCCTTCTTCACAGTGTGTAGGTCCTTCGTGAGTCTCGACGGGATGTGGCTGCGTACCATACAGGAGCAGGGTCCAGTCATGTAGGATTCCTGTTAAAAGACATAAAGTTCCGGTCATGAGATTCAGTTGTAGAAGAAACGGTCTGAAAATGATTGGAAAACTTTATTATGATACACCTACATGTACATGTAAGAAATAGTGTGACTTTACCCAAGTCCAATCTTTTGGAACCATGGGAGAGTGTTTGGGGAACATAAAAACGTGTTTCACATAATCTGGTGATTTCTTTGAAACTGGAAATTGTAAAACAACAGAGGTTGTGGATCAAGTAAGGTTGACTTACCTGATTGATCATTGACACCATGATTCTTGATCTCCAAGGTCCATTCTCCTTGAGGGTTCTCTCCCCACGAATGAGTGGTCATGAACTCCCACCCTTTAAATCCTTTCCTGTTCCTATCATGGGGCCTACGAGGTAGCAGTGTGGACCTGGTGCCAGCCGGTGAGATCAACGCTATGGTTAGATCACCTCGGGTCGGGAAGTCCAAGGTGATCCGAGACACCACATGTTCCAGAAAGCGAACATGGGTATCTGGAGTCTCCTGACAGCCTGTGGTCTGGGCATGGACTACCAATGCAGAACGTCCTGTGATTCTCCTAGCAAGGTAAACAAACAAATAAACAGGGTGATTAAAAATAGAAAGATGTAAGACCCCATTAAGAATCACTTCCCTGAAGCCATTTCCACTGAACTGATTCACCAAACCCAATAGTATTCACAGTCAGAAAGGTCAATGGGATAGATTGATTTTGTTGCTGTGGGAACATTCTCAGCGTTCGGCTGAGGGGGTCAAACGTTCATGTGTAATTCTGAAGCAAAGATATTCCTCTCCTCTATATGGATTTCCTGTGCAACACACTTTATGGAGTGCTACAGTTCAATTAAAGTCAATCAGTAAAAAAAAAAAGCCATCTTGAAAATTGCATTGAAAGGTGGTTTTGTGAGCTACTCTAAAAGATCCCTTAAATTCGCTTCCAAGATCTCTTGGAGCATTCACCAGTTCAGGGAAGTGGCTGTGTACAAGGTCTTTATTCCACCAATACCAATGGGTCATCACCGGTATCTATTGGTGTTACGGCCAATTAAGTACTGGAATACAGCACCAGCTTCCATCAACACCCCACCCCCTCCAGCTGGTTGGTGCTGTTCTGGGGTTTTCTAATCGGCGCTCCCATTTGCACCAGTAATCTATTACAGAAGATAAAAGTGATGGACAAACTATCACATTTGAGCCGAGAGTCAAGTCATTTTTTCCTCTTTGATGAACTATATACATATAATAATTTACATCAGTTCAAAGAGTTCATGGGGGGGACACTTGGTGCCAAGGTACTCACTGTCCATTTCCATTCATGGAGCTGACGGTACATAGGCGTTGGTCAGGAACTTCGGTCCAATTCTTAGCTAACATCACCATGGCACCCGCATCCATTAGGCCGTACCCATAATCATGGCTCACTTGAGAGAGAGAGAAAAAAAATAATAAGACAATGAGAAAAAAAAGAGAGAAGAATCAACATCTCTAGATAATTAAACACTGAAGTTTCCGCGAAGGATTAGCCTTTGGACAAGGCTTGATGAACATATTTGTGTTAATCACCATTACACCACAAGAAACAAACATGGATGATGAAGAGTTCATTTTCACAAGCTGTCTGTGAGCCGTTTGTATAACTATGCTGGGACATCAACTTTCAGCAATACTTGTTATCAATAACCAAAAGTTCTTAGATGTAGCGCATAGCGTGACTTTGCCATTCACTTTGTGCACTGAACTAGAAATTCTACTTCTTGTTCAATGCTGTGTGACCAAACAACTTCTGGGTCCCGTCTTACAAAGACTTGCAATTGATTTGATCAATCGCAACTATGGAAAGCCAGCAACGTCAACATCTAAAATACATATAAATCATCTTTATTTTGTAGTCAAATAGAGAAGTTACAATAAACCCAGGTCCTCTGCCAGTGATTATGGGACAAATTCTTTTAAAAATATTTTCTAAAAATGACTTATATTCATACATTTGCTGTTTTCTTGACAATTCAGTGTGCTTCTCTTTGTTTTCACGAGACATTAGAGGAAATTTCCAAAAGAAAAAAATGATGACATAGATGGATTTCCATATACTTGAGATTGATCGATCAATCGTAACTCTTTGTAGGACAAGGCCCTGGGCCCTGTTGTATAAAGAGTTACGATTGATCCGATCAATCGCAACTATGGACGGCCAGCAACGTCAACATCTATTATGCATGTTTGTTCAAAATATTTTCTAGCTGTGATGTATATTCATGCATTCATTGTTTTCTTGAAAATTCACTGCGCATCTCTTTGCATAAAAAAGACATTGTGCAAATTTTTCGTAGAAAAAATTATGACACTAATGGATTTCCATAGTTACGATTGATCGGATCAGTCGTAACTCTTTGTACAACAGGGCCCTGGTCTACTTTCACCACACTAGCACTAGACTAGGCACATCCGATTCTCATCTTGTTCTCAATTTCTTCTTACATTTCAAGTAGGAATACCATAAAACCTGCTGCTTGTCTTTGCCCTCTTAATGTACATGTATACTAAAGATCCAGGTGGGCGTTTCATGAAGCTGTTCGTAAGATAAGAACGACTGGTGATCCTTTCTTTTGGTAAATGGTATACACCATAGGCGATGGTTTAGCGCGTAAGAAAGGATCACCAGTCGTTCTTAAAGTCGCTCTTAACTTACGAACAGCTTTATGAAACGGCCCCCTGGGGGGCTACAAAAGAGAAGTGGTACCTTACAAAGTACCTATGGCTTACTGTCTTCAATCTAGCATGATCATTTTCATTCATGAAAAAGGTGTTTTCTATGGCAGAAAATACAACATAAAGTGTGATTTCATACTTCATTCTGAAAAGTGGCATCCCTGCTTTAAAGAAGTGTCTTGAAATCAAAATCACATAGCATGACCCTTTTACTATATGAAAAATATTTTTCTATCCATGGCAGAAAAAAATTGAAAAAATTTGAATTCAGACTTGAATATCAAAAGTGGATCCCTGCTTTAAAGAAGAACTGCCTCCAAACTTACCCATCCGACCCACTCCATTCTCACTCCAGTCAGTTGTGTGTATATTATCAGGTCTTGCTGTCATGACTATGATATGCTGAAGGTCACGCCAGTTTAACTGAGGGCTGGAAATGTGTTAAAAAAATGTTAAATCAGTATTCCATTCCGAAGCTCACAAGAAAAATAGAAAGTATAAGAGATTTTGGATAAGTGTCATAGTGCCAAGAAGTGATAAAAATAAAAAAAGTGCCAAGAAGTGGTAAACAAGTGGAATGCCTCTGGCCGTCTCACCTGCATCACGCGGTTCAATATAGCAGCAGTGCTGACTTTGAATACTACTCTAACTCGCACAAGATGTTCAGTGATACATGGTTACTCTTATGTCCACTTTTTATGAACTAGACCAATAAACCTACAGAGATATGATGGTTATTCAACAAAAAACCCCAACATGGCCAAAGTTCATTGACCTTACATGACCTTTGACCTTAATCATGTGACCTGAAACTTGAACAGGATGTTCAGTGATACTTGATTACTCTTATGTACAAGTTTCATGAATCAGATCCATAAACTTTCAAAGTTATGATGGTAATTCAACAGATACACCCAATTCGGCCAAAGTTCATTGACCTTTGACCTTGGTCATGTGACCTGAAACGCGCACAGGATGTTCAGTGATACTTGATTACTCTAATGTCCAAGTTTAATTAACTAGACCAATAAACTTTCAAAGTTATGATGGTAATTCAACAGATACCCCCGATTCGGCCAAAGTTCATTGACCCTAAATGACCTTTGACCTTAATCATGAGACCTGAAACTCGCACAAAATTTTCAGTGATGCTTGATTACTATTATGTCCAAGTTTCATGAATCAGATCCATAAACTTTCAAAGTTATGATGGGAATTCAACAGATATCCCCAATTCGGCCAAAGTTCATTGACCCTAAATGACCTTTGACCTTGGTCATGTGACGTGAAACTCATGAAGGATGTTCAGTGATACTTGTTTAACCTTATGTCCAAGTTTCATGAACTAGGTCCATATATTTTCTAAGTTATGATGACATTTCAAAAACTTAACCTCAGGTTAAGATTTTGATGTTGAATCCTCCAACATGGTCTAAGTTCATTGACCCTAAATGACCTTTGACCTTGGTCATGTGACATGAAATTCTGTTAGGATGTTCAGTAATACTTGATTAACATTATGGCCAAGTTTTATTAACTAGGTCCATATACTTTCTAAGTTATGACGTCATTTCAAAAACTTAACCTCAGGTTAAGATTTGATGTTGACGCCGCCGCCGCCGTCGGAAAAGCGGCGCCTATAGTCTCACTTTGCTTCGCAGGTGAGACAAAAAACTTTACAAAAGATATGTTTCTGCACACATTGCTCTTAAATATAATGTCAATTCAGATTTTCAGCTGAAAACTTGAAGCCTCATGATTTCTTCATAACCAGTGATATCTACAAAATGTTACAATATGACATGAATAGTGGCTGATCCAGGATTTCTTAATAGAGGGGGGGGGGGCAGAACGAGCAAATTTTCAAATAGAGGGAGGTCAGATAACAATCTCCTTGGATTCAATTATACTAATATGTATGTTCAAATGATGATTCTCAAATCATAGCGGGGGAGAGCATTTCCTAGGCCCCCACAGAATGGGGCACTGATACAAATCAGGAATTTTGATATCAAAATATAGTTCAAATTTTCTCATTTTTCAAAGTATTGGAAATATAAACACAAACCAATTATAAATTTAAGATTGCCCAAATAGATATCCCCCCTTTCCTGGTTAGAAGCTATTTTGTCAACTTGAGCAAATCGTAACAAACAAGGAGTACAATGAGGCAGGGGGGGTTGTTAAAATAATCTGTAAAGTAACATAAGACTTCACACAAGACTGTTACGATAATCTTGTACTAAAAAATAAGATAATTTCACTGGCATTTTTAAAGAAAGTGGGACCGAATTTCCAATAACCCAAATCAATTTTTTTAATCAAACTTTTTATCATAAAGACTAATGACTGTCTGAGATTGTATTATTATCATCATATCTTACTTTGCTTCAAGAGCTAAGGCACATATACCAGCAGCAAGAGGAGCTGAGGCAGAGGTTCCACTGTGACTGTCTGTACACTTCTTCCTCAAATCTGTTGTCATCTGTATTGAGTGTAATGAGTGCATACAAAAATATTAGGGCATAAAAAATATACATAAGTAATTAACAACATAATGGTACCGGGTACTAAATATTTTTGGTTTCAAATAAACTGAATATCTGTATTCAATTCTTTCAAAGAATAAATAAAGAGCATACAACAGAAAAGAAATGTTTACAAAACTGAGCAAAATTTACTCAGAATTACAAAAACTATGAATAAATGCCAAACAATTGTACCGAGTAATGAGCAAATGAAGATCAGAAAAATTACTGAAAAAAGGGTGTGTGTGTTTCCACACATTGTTACTGTCTCAGCTACATGTACACCAGGAAAAGCATGTTGTAATGGAATGAATTTAATTTCAAGCAAACCTATTATCTTTTTCATTAAACTTTGTTGTTATAAATAAGCATTCTGGAAACAAAATTGAGCTGAACTGAATTGATCTGAATTTATTACCAAATAATATAAAAATACATTGACATAAGGTAAATTGTCATGTATATCGGCACTTCATTGGTAGGACTCCACAGAAATAGCAAGTAAACTGCTAGTGGGACATGGAGCCCTATCCCACAGCATACATAATCATAATAATCATAATAGCAGTGGCGTACCTAGGATATTTCACAGGGGGGGGGGGGCAAATTCGTCCACCAAAAAATTTGACAAGCAAAAAAAAAAAAAAAGGTCTTCAACCACAAATATAGGATTTCGTACCAGAAAAAAAATTGACAAGCAAAAAAAAAAAACCTTGCATGGGTTGTGACTCGTCAGGGGGCAGCCCCCCCCCCCCCCCCCGTAGGTACGCTTGTGATTAATAGCATAAAAATTACTTTTAAAAAGTAAGCTTACAAGATATGCTCTGCAGAGAATAACATTTATCTAGTGTAAATCAAATGAAAGTGTATGAATAGGTATAGCACAATAGGGTACAAGCAAGAATTGCAAGAAATAGATTTCTATACCAGAACTTGCACTGAACATTATTATATTGGGGCAAGATTATACATTAACATGTACTTACCACCTGTTTTTCATTGCCACTGCCACTGCTGTAGGTAGTAGCAAGTGTAGAGGCACAGCTTTCTGAATACCATGGAACATTTCCTCTCTCACTAGCACTGCTCACTGAGATGGTGAAGATTGAATTGGTATACCCATCACAACCGCAGCTATCGTCAGAGCGCCCTCCATTTCCTGAGGCCCACACAAAGATAGAACCAAGACCGTTCCGTCCCTGAAGAAAAAACACAATTTCAGTGATAATCAAGGATTTTTGATTGGAGACTATTGCAAACACATCAAAACATCATAGAATCTACTCATCAGTGTTAATTAAAACATTCACAAGAGCTTTGTAGTGTAAAAAAAATATGTTGTTAGCATAACCCAGACAGATTCAAGTCTTCAAACAGTCAAAATTTATGCCTCCACAAATGTCTGATCAGAATAGATTTACTACCATCTACAATGATTAAATCATGACTTTTGTGATCTTGATTAGATCATTGTCACCCTAGTTTGCAATTGCATACATGAGCAATATATGAAGTTGATCCCCCAAACATAAACTTAGTAATGGCGAAACGTTAGATTTAAATGAATGTACATGTACATGAAAAGTGGACTCATTAATTTAAAACAGTGGACTTATGGATAAAGGAAGCATACTCAACCATGGCAATAGGCGTTAATTTGGCCTACTGTTACAAAAGCATGCATCAGCATTAAACATTTTTTTCAGTATAAATGGTAAATTAAGCATAATTTATACAGGAAATCTGCATAAACCATGGATTCAACCGATGCGTTTTCAAAACCACCTTTGTGAATTCGGGCCATTAAAACGAAAGCAATTGTAGGAGAAGTATTTTTGTGTCACTGCTTTTCTTTTTTCCTTTGAACAGTGTTTACATCAACGTGTATACACACGTTTTATAGCAGTGAACAGTTATCATGGGTTTCATTTATGATTTATTTATATTCATAGAATTTTGCTATATAAATTAGCATGTTTCACGATATTCTAAAAAATAAATATCTGCTGGTAACAAGGAAAAATATTAACCTTATTTCTTGGGCGATTTCCCCCACAAATGCTCAAAAGAGCCCTGGAAAAAACTAAAAAACAAGTCTTGGAAAATGACCATTCATTGCACTATTAAAGTTATCCAACGTTGCAGAATTAGGCAGTAAATTATATGTAAGCAGTAATTAGGGGGATAAGTATCCCCAAAACATAAAGAAAATATTTGTTTAGCCTTGCTGCTACGTACATGTACTAAACATTTCACTCATGCAAATTGTATATTTTCATCACAAACAGATGAATTAGTCGAGGAGTTCTCTGATGTTTATATTTGCAATTTTACTTTTTAGGATAAACTTAAGTAAAAATTTAGAAGTCAAATTGAATGGAAAAATTTGAATATTTTTCATTTCATTTGTACATTTTGAACCTCAAATCTTGCAAATTTACTGTTCAATTACATATTTATATAATATTGACTGGCCTTGAGGGGAACATCAAATATATTGCCAGCAAATGAATCATACTGGCCCGAGTCTTTAGACGAGGGCAATATGGGTCATTTAAGGGCAATATATTTGATGTTCCCCGAAAGAAGAGCCAGTCAATATTTTTATTATCATCCAAATCAGATATCTGGAGCAAAAATTATGATAATGGGGATATTTCTTTTAAAAATACAGTTCTATTGTGTCATGTTAATATCGGTCTAGGCTCTGCACTTAACCATTATAACGTACTTGCAAGCGCTCGGATTCAGCGTTGTCTTTATTATGACGTATATTGTTGGTGGGCGGATCCTTATGAAGCGTATCTCTTTATACGCATCGCCATCCACAAATGCCCGGATGTGAGACCAGGGAAAATACAAAGGTATATTTTGCGTCGTCTCTGCATGCAAAGTAAATACGCGCATTGAGACCGAGGAAAATACAAACAATATACCTACCCTTCCCGATATTGAGAAAAAAGTAGGGCAATACGGTTTTGTAAATGACCAGCTCAGATGTCTGATACGGGTGATAATTGTCAATATTTTAATACTGAGGGGTAAAATCAAAATTTAGAGTACATTTTTTAAAAAAATTTAAAAGGCTGTACAAAAAATACTTTTTTCATAATAACTATTCTAATGACAGCTTGAAATAGCAAGATGTTTTTTTTTTTGGGGGGGGGTTAATATAAAATTACCAAAAGTTGATTAGAGTTTCTAGAAATGTATTGGATAATATGCATCAATGTACTTAATATTGATAGACTGATTTTCTGATCCCTCAATCCATTTCCAAAACTAAGAAAAGTGGACATGAATCCTAACAAATTTATCTCTGTCAAATTAAATAATAAATGACACTGCTGGTAAAATCATATGTGAAACATGATCTGCATACATGTATCTATACAGATAGAATTTAACAGAAAAGTTGATGAGCATGATTTGTTTATCTTTGGGTCTTTGTCACAGATTAAATTTGAATAGAGAATTATATACACAAGCATGATTTATCTGGTGAAGAGGAAGAACATATCCATATCTATACCGAAAATTTGATGAACATTTGTTTATCTTTGGGGCTCTGTCACAGATTAAATCTGCATTGGGAATTACATGTACACAAACAGTGATTTATTTGATGAAGAGGAAGAACTTAGCCATATAATCCAGCTTTATTAAGATCAGACAGATTGAACCTCTTTATTGGATTACACGAGGAAAGGGAAACGAGGGGCAAAAAGTCACATCCTCAAAACTCTGAATTACTTTCATGCAGTGTATAACATGAATTAATCTGTTGTCTTCTTGAAGTGTTCAAACCATGTACTGGATTAACAGTAATTTGGTAATCAAGAGGTTAACCCAATGTCTACTTGATCAGTGTGGACCCTTTTAAAAGCCTATTTCCTATTCAGTAGTCACATGTCAGGGCCCTGTGAATGACTTTGACTAGGAGGTGCTGAGGGTTTGGTACAGGGGATTGTAAGAAAAAATGATATCTTTTTTTTTTCAACCTGATTTCTAGGAGGTGCTGCCTTTGGTAAATAACATGCACAGCGCCCCCTAAAAAATCTTGGGGGAGCTTCAGAACCCATTTCCCAGGGACATGCAACAGATTATTAACCAATTGCCTTCTGGAATATGGTGGTCCCTGCATGAAGCCAATGCCAAAGTCAACAGCTTTTAACAATGCCTACCGGAAGGAACATGGTACAAAGCCTGTGGGAGTAACAGAATTCTGTGCTCAATGGTTTAAAGATCAGCGAGCATTGAAAACAAACTTTCCAATCATGCAATGAGGTAATCCTTGGTAGGTGGATCATTGGACCTGCAAAGGGAAAGTCCCTTGGTTGAGAGTGCAGTGTATGTCAAAATCATATGGATTTAACTTCTGTACTACAGGTCAGAATGTAGTGTTTGATGAAAATTCATATATTTCTGTAACTCCTAATTATTTTTCTGTAACTAATAGATGTCTTCACAGGAAGTGCACAGTAAGTAGCAGATGTTTATTCATGCTCTACAAGAAGTACGATTCACACTTTTTCTGGGTAAGAGTGATGCACAATGGTCTTTAGTTCAAGACTTCCAACTTCAGATTTAGATTGACAAAGTTTGTTCTTGATGGCCCAATTGGAGATACATGTACCAGTGTCAGGAACAACCTTTTTGAGGCCACTGTACATGTACATGTAGGTAACTAAGGGCTGCACGGGCCTAATCACAACTGGCAGGCCAAAGATATTCATTCGAGCCAACCCATTGCTCAATTTTTAAATTTGATATTGCTGATTGTCAAAAATGTATGAATATGACTGACAATCCAACACTGATTCTAGGGAGGGTACCTACTGAACTTACTTTTTCCAAATTGGAAAGATATTTCACCACTATAGAACTATATGTTTACTGGCGGAAGAATAAGGGTCATTTTAATGAATTGGGCCCCGTCAGGTGTAGTCTTCGTAAATGCTGATTTATTGTTAAAATGAGCCAGTCGAGGTACCCTTTTCTGGTCAGATATGGAATGTCAGACATTTATCCTATCCACTGGTAGTAAACATTCAACCCTCGAATATCCTCCTTATTTTTATGAATTCTTTTTAGGTGCCACTTTAACACACAAGTCTATGGGGAATGAATTAGGCCTGTGAGCCCTATTAAGGCATCCACATAGGGCACATTCACTAGACCAGATTCCATTGTCAGCTAGTCTCCTCTCAGACCCGACCTAACGTGGAAAATGAAAATAACCTCACGAGCCTTGTCAAAAGGCTACATCAATACCCACCTTTTCGGTTCCATTCCTGAAGGCAATCTTGGCCAGCTTTCCTGGACCATCCACAGTCTGGCCATCATCGTCGGGTCCCCAGGAAGCACTGTAGATATCTATAATTTGAGGATTGAGACTCAGAGACTGCGCCTCTACGGCATCGGTCACATCACCATCTAACATACGCACACCTGGTAATAAATGAATGGCAGTATTTTAGAGATGGACGGTTGATCTTGGAAGTAAACTTATTCATTTTAATTGTAAATCAACAAATAAGAATAATTGAAATCTCCGGATACAATATTGGACATCACGGCCATTGAATCCTTGATTTGAATCCATAGTAGGGGAGACTGGGGCTAATAGTTGGAACATGGGGTAAGTTGAAGATTGTAATTTTCTTTAACGCCTGTAATATAAAATTATGCAATACTGCCCTCAATTTATTGCAATAATAAGTCAACACTTGTATTATTAATAGCAATAAATTGAGGGCAGTATTGCATAAATTTATTTTACAGGCGTTAAAGAAAATTACAATGTTTCAACTTATCCCATGTTCCAACTAACCCCGGTCATCCCTACATGTATATACAGATTCAATGCATTAATCAAGGTTTCATACTTAAATGTAGTATGAATATTGAAAAAGTGTCCAAGAATGAATATGCCCCTGTCACATGGTGCAAAGTTTACATCTGTTATGTAACTCAGGTTACAGTACATTATAACGAACCAGAAATCAGCGAGTCCTATGTTTATGTTGATTAATTTACATAAATTTACATAAAAATGCTGTAAATTAATTTATTTGCCCTATGATAGTATTGCATATTCATTTAATTTCCCAATATCTAGGCGCTTGGTTATATTTTAAACCAATGCATGAAATCTGCATAACCCAAGATTTCGGGTCATATGGTCCAGTGGTTTTAGCATTGTAATCACAAGGTTGTGAGTTTGAATCCCCACTCTGCCATTGTCTCCACTTTTATAAAAAGGCCCAAGAGTAATATCTGTCTTCTATAAAGGTCAGCCACTATGACTGATTAACCTACAGTAGACGTAAAATGTTTCCTAGGTAATTGGTTATATATCAGCTTGGCGTTTACAAGAAAAACGCTGTCCTGCCGAATTCTTAATATGAGAGTTTAACATACCATAAAACAGAAAACAGACTTTCAAATCATGGTTTCAAAACCATCTTTGTGAATTCGGGCGATCATTGTAATGACGATTGCAATTCGTCTTTAGAACCATCAGACGTTTCACACAGAAAATTTGTACCGTAATTTGAGTGAAACTTTACTGGAATCCCCTCCGGAGTAGAATTTGAACTCGTGATTGTGATTAGCGAACGTGATTCTACATGTAGTTTGTTTTCACACTTGCTAAAAATTCGTCATTAGCCTTTATTTTTCACTGGAATGATCATCCAAATTACAATTTTTTTACCATGAAAGGGCGGAGAGACAGACGACCTGTCTGAATTATGGATTTCAGAACACTAAAATCTATCTGATGCGAGCAGCTGATTCCGTTTGATTGATCAGTTTTCCTGTTCTGGGTCTCGTTTCATTCCTTGATTCTGATTGGCTGCGGAGTCCTATTTCCAAGATACATGTAGTTGTCATAAGGACAAATCTAATATGAAACATGCAGGACACTAGGTGTTCCAATGACTCCAGTGAGAGTAGCACAATTCATGCTCATAAATAATATCTGTATTCTATTAACATTCAAATCTTATCGGAAATGCAGATTTGTATATATTTTTTCAATTAAAAAATGTCAGATTTAATTTTTTATATCAGAATTAAAAAAAAACTAAACTGAATTGAGTAATCATACTGCATGTAAGCGAACATGAATTGGAAATGAATGTTTTCTGGACTCGGTATAATATATCTATCTTTAACTCTACGGGGGGGGGGGGGGGGTGGACTTTGCACAGTGTCCACAGACCTTGGCATTTTTATTCCTTCATCACAATCTGAGGAAGAAAATAGTTACACATGTATAGGTACAAGCATCATCAAAGAGAATTTATGTTCATGAAGAAACAGGAGGAGATGATGGCCCATAGCAAAGCTGCAATTACTTAATGGACACTGATGGGCAAACATGTCAACTATTAAGGGCAAGTCTACAAAAGGGGAGCAGAAAGCTGATTCAAAGGAAAGAGAAGAGAAAAATCAAACAAGCATTATATCACTTAAAATTGCATCAAATAGTGTACAAGCTGTTATTTTCGCGTACAGAATTTTTCGCGAATCGCGGGGGTCCCGACATTTTCGCGAATCGCGGGGGTCCCGACATTTTCGCGGGTTGTTAAATTCGCGGGTTGTTAAATTCGCGATTGGAAGATGTACAAAACATTTCCACAGCATTTCTAAGAAGCAAAACTAGTGCAAATTACGTGCATATTCATACTCATCAAAGTCTCTATGCTGATGTGTCTTTTGTACATAAATATGTCCCTGTAAAAACAGTTACAAACTGTGGAAAAAAGTGGCTTGAATTACACTTTTTTTCACCTTTAGATCTGAAAATTCATCATGCCACAATTTGATCTGTAATCTACAGGGTTAAGCAATCTTTGGAATTTGTGATTTGTTCGATTCATTTTTCAAAAAGTTGGTAAAAGTGAAAAAAAGTGGAATTTTGTGAACAGAATCTTCACCTCTAAGAGCTCTGGTCATGTGACTTATGAATATTAATGAGTATGCAAATAGCTGCCAAAACGTGTGTATAGAGTCAATCAGATGAAAATAAAATCAAATTATTTCATGAAAAATACATTTTGATATTACAGAGAGTGTATAAATATTGATAAAATAATATTAGAAAATAGTTTAGGCTCTGATTTTGTTTGAGAAATTAAAAAAAGTGAAATTCTAGCTAACTTTTTGAATCACTAACTGTACTTTCTAAGCCTTATTTTTTGTACATATACAGGTGCATAGTTCCATTTTTCACCAACATGATTTCTACAGTAAAGCTTTGCTGTTGGGGACATTGGCACTGACTAAGAAATGTGTCAATATTTTCGCGTGTTGTTAAATTCGCGGCCGATGGGCAATTCGCGAAATCCGCGAAAATAACAGCTCCTACAGTACTGGATACCGGTAGTAAAAGTAAGATTATGAGATTTTTAAGTCTTATTTACAATCTCAGAGAACAATTATTTGGTAGGTATGCACATCTGGTAGGTATACAAAGAAGAGGACTGTTGACGTCACTGACAAATTCTTTTGTATTTTATTATAGGAAATATGGTATGTTATTTTTTCCTCATAAGAATGTGAAAAGGCCTTGAATCCTCCCTGAAAAGAGTGAGATTGTTGCAAAACATTGTGATTCTAAAAGATGCTTCTTTATTTTCAAATCTGCAAAAGTTGAAACATGTATTCTATATTGGATCTATGAAAAATGGTGAGTGACATCAACACTCTTATTTGTAAATCTCTGTGAAGTGCAAAATTCTGTTTTGTGAAAAATAAAAGAAATTTATCTGAAAATGCTTTATTCATCTGATTTGGATATTTGCAGCATTAACCTTGTTAAATATTCTTCTTCTGTTAATTCAAATCCACTTTCTGTTAGAGTAGACTTGACCTTTATCCAAACTGCCCACACATTTACCCACATACTATATTCAGGGTACATGTGATTTTATAAAAAAGGCAAGGAAAATTTACAAATACATGAACATGTACATGTACATGTATGCATGAAAATCAATCATTTTCATCTGAAACAGTTGATTCTAGATTCCACAGACAGATGATGAATAATCATTCTAGCTATCAGACTTCACTCCCAATCCCAGAAAACAGGAGGCAGTTGGCTACCCACTCGGCAAGGGTTAATTATTCATAAAGGTCTATTCAGACTGCCTCTATTTACCCACTGAAGTACAGTATATTTAAAGCTAAATGAAAGTAGTTGCAGAAAAACACTGATTTTGTGAGTACGTGTAAGTCTGTAAAACAAAGGTTAAGTATTACTAAATCAAAATCATCGTGATTCTAGATCTGGTACAGTATTACCCCGGGGGGGGGGGCCAATTCCATTCACAAGTGGATACCATGCACGACCATGGGGTCTCGAAAAGCACCCTACACACGTAATTTCCATATTCTGAAAATGCACCCCTTAACAAGTATTGGCGTGTGAAACCCTACCCTTAACAAGTATTGGAAACAAAACGATACTCTTGGCAAATATTCCCTGAAATGAACCCCTAAACAAGTACAGGAATATTTTATTGTTACGGGTCCTTCGGTCGTCGGCTTTACCTTTTTGGTTTAGTACGACCCCACCTTCTACACCTCACGCAAATCGGACTCTAAACACGAAGTGTTGGGGCAAAAAGGACATCCTTTATAAAACATTTTAATTTTGTTTTATCATCCCCGCAAATTAGACCCTAAACACGTAATTTTCCTAGCGAAATAGATACCCTTTTTTCATTATTTTTGTGTTTTTGACACCCTTATCATGTTACGTACGTAACGTGCCCTATCGTGAAAAAGACATCCTTTTTACGTGTTTTTTTGGTCGCGCATGGTATCCACTCGTCAATGTAAGTGGCCCCCCCCCCCCCCGGGAGTATTACATAAACTGAACTTTGTAAATCATAAATTCTAAGCTGAAAATCGAGAAAACTGAAGATCGCCAACACAGGTAGACACACGTGGGACAGTGTATATTATTCTTACTGGAATAAATACGCAATGGAAGTGCCAGAATCTGCACATGTATATTTTGCTCATTTCTCAGCAATTACACAATATCTTCCACTGAATCCTTTGGCACATATTTTTTATTCATACAAACAGACACTTGGGTGCTCATTATATTGGATTCTGTATTAAAAAAGTAATTTTGAATTTGAGATTGTTACCACAACTGGCATTTATCTTTAACATGTTCAGGCTCAGACATATCTGAGATAAGTTCTCGAACCATAAGTTCTCGTACCATATGTGCATGCGCACTCTGGTCCAATTAGTATTCAAGGTGCACAATTCAAAATCACTAGCTCAGCAGCCCTACAGCACCCATTCCCAACTACTTGTTGGGTTGAGAAGCCACTTTGTAAAAATCCATGCAAAATTTCTTGTTATGACAAGTACATACATGTATTTTATACTGGAATTTTGGCGGGAATATTACAAGTATTTTGCATTCACACAGCAAAAATACCTTCTGATAGGAGTAAATCAGGGCAAAGTTCATGATGACTAACATGTATTTTTTTTTAAGGAATGGGTGTGAAATTATTTGTCTATTGATATACAGAAGGTACAGTAAAAATTAATTTCATTGAATTTTTTTGGGTAAAGCTGCGCACATGTGACGTCACAAATCAAATTTGAAATTCTAACAAGTGGAATGCCTCTGGCCGTCTCACCTGCATCACGCGGTTCAATATAGCAGCAGTGCTCACTTTGAATACTACTCTAACTCGCACAAGATGTTCAGTGATACATGGTTACTCTTATTTCCCTTTTTAATGAACTAGACCAATAAACTTACAGAGATACATGTATGATTGTTATTCAACAAAAAACCCCAACATGGCCATGGTCAAGTTCTTGACCTTACATGACCTTTGACCTTGATCATGTGACCTGAAACTCGAACAGGATGTTCAGTGATACTTGATTACTCTTATGTACAAGTTTCATGAATCAGATCCATAAACTTTCAAAGTTATGATGGTAATTCAACAGATACACCCAATTCGGCCAAAGTTCATTGACCTTTGACCTTGGTCATGTGACCTGAAACGCGCACAGGATGTTCAGTGATACTTTATTACTCTAATGTCCAAGTTTAATGAACTAGACCAATAAACTTTCAAAGTTATGATGGTAATTCAACAGATACCCCCGATTCGGCCAAAGTTCATTGACCTTTGACCTTGGTCATGTGACCTGAAACGCGCACAGGATGTTCAGTGATACTTGATTACTCTAATGTCCAAGTTTAATGAACTAGACCAATAAACTTTCAAAGTTATGATGGTAATTCAACAGATACCCCCAATTCGGCCAAAGTTCATTGACCCTAAATGACCTTTGACCTTAATCATGAGACCTGAAACTTGCACAAAATTTTCAGTGATGCTTGATTACTATTATGTCCAAGTTTCATGAATCAGATCCATAAACTTTTAAAGTTATGATGGGAATTCAACAGATATCCCCAATTCGGCCAAAGTTCATTGACCCTAAATGACCTTTGACCGTGGTCATGTGACGTGAAACTCATGCAGGATGTTCAGTGATACTTGATTAACCTTATGTCCAAGTTTCATGAACTACATGTAGGTCCATATATTTTCTAAGTTATGATGACATTTCAAAAACTTAACCTCAGGTTAAGATTTCGATGTTGATTCCTCCAACATGGTCTAAGTTCATTGACCCTAAATGACCGTTGACCTTGGTCATGTGACATGAAACTCTAATAGGATGTTCAGTAATACTTGATTAACCTTATGGCCAAGTTTTATTAACTAGGTCCATATACTTTCTAAGTTATGACGTCATTTCAAAAACTTAACCTCAGGTTAAGATTTGATGTTGACGCCGCCGCCGTCGCCACCGCTGTCGGAAAAGCGGCGCCTATAGTCTCACTTTGCTTCGCAGGTGAGACAATAAATTTTCAATTCTTTGATAGATTCTGCTCAAACCTTCATTAATTTTTAATAAAATGTTTTCTGCTATTATCTTTTTTGTCAGGGTGAACTTCCCCTTTAAATGAGGTCTGAATACATCTTCTCTCTCCTCATCATTCTCCATGTATTCTTCATTCTATCATGATTATCTGAAAAGAACTCTCTGACGTCTGACAGATGTTTTAGGGTGGAGAGGAAATATTCCTTCAAGCTATTCCATCACATATTCATTCTCCTTTGGAATAACCAATGTTCCTATGAGACAAATATATCTACATTGTAGGCCTCGTCAAAAAACAACACTCTGATTTTATTGTACATGTATGTAAAAATCTTGTTTCAAATCTATAATGCACACAGGCACACAGATCGACTGCCGGGGGGAGGGGGGGGGGTTCACACACCAGCTACATGTACTTCATTTCTACAACTGACAGATTTTACCCCTTATTCTGTTACATTGTATTTTTGCTGATGTGGATCCTTTACCATGTGCACTTAACTCTTAGACCACTCTGATACTAATTTGTGGCTTGATTGTTTCAATGCACGATGTATTCTTTTTGTTTTGGTAACATAATAACCACAACAATCAATAATGATATTGATAAAAATAATAACAATGATAATAGCTTTAAAAAAATAATGATAATAATAATGATATCTGAATATTGCCAATTTAAAGTAGTCAAATTATAGGATGAAGTTGGGATGCGCCATATCTCAGTATATGATCTTCCGATCATCCCCGAAAATGTCACTCAATACAATTTAATCAATTGATAATTGCAACCTTGGGAAAGAGAGAAACACTATTGTAGGTATATATATATATGATGTATCTCACTACATGTACATGTAATTCGTGCTAATTTTGTAATTCAATGAGCATTGAATTTATGATTAATCACTATGCAATGAACTTTGCTACAGGCAATTTATATACTCCATATGGTTTTGTAATATTTTCAATTGTTCAAACACAAAAAATCTTATATTTTTTAGATGTGTATCAAGAATGTGAGTGGACTTTTTTATAGCACTATATAAAAAAAAAAGATCCACCAACATTCTTGATACACATATATCAGATTTTTCTATGCACAAAGTGTGTTGTTATGGTAATGAAATCATGATGAAAAAAAGGAAATACATATAAATCACTGCCTCTACATTTTATA
Source organism: Lytechinus variegatus (assembly GCF_018143015.1). Taxonomy (NCBI): domain Eukaryota; kingdom Metazoa; phylum Echinodermata; class Echinoidea; order Temnopleuroida; family Toxopneustidae; genus Lytechinus; species Lytechinus variegatus. Next base: position 34,039,314 of record NC_054744.1, on the reverse strand, counting down.
AACTGACAATACTGGGCTACATGTACATGTAAAGTGAACATTCAATTCACTATTCATTTTATAGCTTTCTGCCATTAAACCGACTTCCATATTCACATCTACCCCTCAGGGAGTCAGTGTAGTCACTGTAGATTTCAAGAGACATAATTATTCAAATATATCATGCAACATATCAATCACATCCTTTTCTCTGTTTATAACCCTCTTTCAGACCAAATTTGTTTCTAATGTACATGTACAGGTATTTACATGTATGTGTCTGAGAGTATTTCATCAGATATACCTCAGTCACAATTCCACTGTACATGTACATCGGCCATACGGTGAGTCGAAACAGCCATTTCATTCACTTTCATTCTAACCACTCATATGGAGCTGGTACAAAAAATGTTAAAACGGCTGTTTTTGTCTCACCGTACGGCCGCCGTCGGGGAAGTGTGACTGAGATATTAGGCACACATACTATACATGTACATTGTATCTCTTTCCTCGATATTGACTTACCTCCAATACCAGCGTTATAGGCCGCGCCCACACTGCATATGCTATTGTTTGCTTGGGCTGCTACTTCTCCTGCACATCTGGTTCCATGTCTGTTGATAAAACAGTGTCACGTTACGGTTATCAATATCATTATTCATCACATTTCACACTAGCATATATTGACCAACAAGGCCCCGTTGCATACAAGTTTGGTTACTACATGTACTATTATGGTAGCTTTGCCATCCAATGGTGACTACCATGGTAACGCTGATCAATAGCCAATCAAAATCACGGATTCCATGCAAGATACCATTGCATGGGAAACGTACCATAATGGTAAACTTTTATGCAACAGGGCCCAACTCCACAAAAAACATCAAAACAAATACTTTGACACAAGTCATATACATGCATGACTTTTTTTTCAAATGCTAAATAAATATCTATTGGGATTGACTAAATATTGTTTTAATTACAGTGAAATGTATTTAAACAATAATATAGAAATGAAAATGAATGCAACATGAAGAAAGGTACAAACATTGAGACAAAATTGTAAAAAAAATATTTATGAAGCTCAAAATGCTAATTAATTTTGTTCCTTAACTTCACATCTCTCACTTGTAACAAACTCACTTCAAAATATCACCAAAAATTCTATGTTCTTATAACATCATAAACACTTCACAGCCTATTGGACAACACTGATATTATATATATTCATGAACGATGCACATGAACTACATGTACATTGATGAAGAGTTCTAGTCCATAGCTGAATTCAAGCTATGGTCACAAATAGCTGTGCATATCTTTGCACACAACGAAGACAGGGATGTAGGCCAGACTCAAAGACATATTTTGCCGGCCTTGGCCTAAGGATGAGCCACATGTTCAAACTCTATGGGAAAACGGTTCCCTTCATTGGTCTTGTGACTTGGAAGTACCGGCTTCCACCTCTTTTTTCTTGATCGCAGCATGCGATTAAACTCTGAGCATGTTCTGCGATCAGTGTCTAAAATGTTGCTGTGATCACATCTGTCAGCATCTTCCCTTTTAATAGTCTGCTGTGCAAACCCTTCACTTGAGTTTAGAGTCTGAATGAGCAGCCTACTAATGCCTTGTTCACTGTAGACCCTCTCGTTCAGGAACAGGAAGTTGTATATGTGCTAGTCTTTGCGTGGAGACACAGATGTTGATCAAAGTTTCAATCAGGGTCTGTGCCTGCAGACTAATCTTCCCTCGGGTCTCTGACACCATACCACATTACGAACATTTAACAAGCTGAAAAACATGAGGCGAACATACAGCGCCAAACTAGCTCAGGCACATTCAATATTCAACCAAATAATATTAATATTAGCTGGATTTATATGGTATTTTTTGCCAGAGGATACAACTATCATTACCCCAGCTTTATCTTAAGCTACTTTATCAGCAATGCTGAGTGCGTTCAAGGAATAATTCCTTCCTACATATTCACCTACTGGGTTAATAAGCATATTAAACACAATGTGGAAAAATCTCTTGCTGAAGGAAAATACACTGTATGCCATAGATTTGGTTCAAATCTACGACCCTTTGCTTGAAAGATGAGAGTCGGAACCACTAGACCACGATGTGCCCACCAACAGACTAACTATGTAGTACATGATACTGCCCACAGAAGCAAACTGGTCCAGAAAATACTAAAACATGCAGCCTTTTGTGACCCCCCCTCCCTCATTTTCCCCTCCCCATTTCTCGCTCCCTCAATCAAACCCTTTTGAGAAAAGCTGGGTGGGTTTTCTCGAAAGAGTGTGGCAACCCTGCTCCTCGAACGCAGACGATCGTCACAGGCCATAAAAAACACACTACATATCTGTGGAATATACTGGAATAGAGACTTGTATATGATTCCTAGAAACAAATTGTCTCACGTTCTCTCTTTATGAGCAAGTCAAGACTAATAGTCTGGTTACTGTGCATCTCAAATAGCTATTAAAACGACTGATTATAAATCAAAGTCAACCTATGTTGATTGCTTTTCACCCATAATGTATCTTCTACAGTTTGTAGTACAGTATCAACCAGACGTCCTGATCTAATGGTCACCATATGTTCTCATATTGAAAATTTCAACAACAACAAAGAAAATGATCAGCAATATGATATTGAAAAAAGATGAACTTTTAACAATGAGCAGGCAATTTTATACATTTCTTACATACATAAACTGGGTCAGATGCATAAAAAGTATTTCAAGCACAGATAATTGATGGCAAAGCAAAAGAGCAAGCCTCAGCAATTTCTTTATTTTGTAACCTTTATTGCTTGGGTTGAATCTTTTTCTTGCCTTCAGAAAGTAATTCATCTAGTGGTTTCAACAATTTATCAACATCATGGTGGTGCAAATTGGTGTGAATAAAAGCATTACCAAGCTGTTTCATCTACATTTGTGACAATTGCACAAAAACAAGAAAATGGTAAAAAATCCACATCCCCTTCTGTAAAACCACTGATATAAAGCAGTCACTTATGGGTTTTTTTTTCTCTCTCTCTCTCATTCCTTGTAAAATTGTTCATGTACAGTTGATATTTTTCATTGAAAAAATAAACAAAATAGGCAATTTGCCACTAAATTTTAAGTAGATTCAAACCCTTTTCATCATCACCCCACCCCCACAATACCACACATTAATCAATTTAATTTAATACAGCTTAACTGTGAATATACATGTACATGACTGTGGATTTGTTTTCATAAATATTCCCTGCAGCTCAGGATATCTGGCTATTGTGATATTAAATGCTGCTAATATGCAAACAAACATAATAATTGCTATATTATGCAATTCAAAAAGGGATTTCAAAGCCTTGCCACATGCAAAAATCATGAGGTGGTTCCTCACATTTAGAAGTTCAGCAAAAGCTTTCCTTATAACCCCCCCCCCCCTCCATGAACTATGAACACCCCCCCCCCCCCCCCCCCGAATCATAAGAAACAAAATTTGAGCAGATTTCAATCAAGTATAATCTCAGTCCCTATTAGCTGGAGAAAAGATTAATCATGACATATGGGTCTGGTTGTTGTGGTTACTCAAACTAATCTTTCATCAAATTGTTGATCCTTGAATCCATCAGATTGTAATAAAATCTTTACAGAAACAAAAACCCACTGAATGACAGGAAAATAAATCATTGCCAAGTTTGGGTGTCATTTTTTAATTCAGATGCATACAATACAAAATTTGAGTACATTTAGGGCAGACACAATTGTGGTTGGAGATTTTTTTTTTGGGGGGGGGGGGTTTCTGAAAGATAATTTTACTCTTGGGCAATAAAGTTCTTTCATGGTACAATATTGAAGAGGTAATTTTCAAAGTCATTTCCTTTCTGTGTGTGTTTGTGTGAAACGGATGAAGAAAAGAAAATCCATCTGTAAATTACATACATTTTTAAATATTAGAACATTGAAAGGAGGTTCAAAGTAGACTTAACTGTATTATTAAAACTGCCAGGTGAGATTCAGAAATAACTTAATTTGTTTCCAAAACAATAAAAACACAAAATTGTGATATATAAGATACTTTTATCCACCAGTAAACATTCTTATTAAATAATTTGGCACATATTTTTCATTTGATCTAGGTACAAACTCATTTTTGAATTGCTACTGTGCCATTGCACATATATACACAAATGTACATGTATGATGACTTTGATCAATTGCATTGTAAATCTTGTAATAATCATAAATCATAATCAATATCATATTTGACAAACCAGACAAGTGGCCGACAAAAGCAGGATGAAAGACTAGCTTTTTCATGGCTTTTTACCTGATTAAACAATATTGACATTGGTGAAAATAAATCAATATTACCGGGAAAAAATCAAAACACAATCCTTTGACAAAAATGAAGGTTTTTTCATATGTTGCTGGTACAGTGTATACCCTTGTTCAAATAAAAGCTCAATCAGAAATATATGTCATCTATCTTGGCTGAGCGAAGTTTGAATGGTGTTGTACGTACATGTAGTAAAATGGTACAGGGTGGCACTGAAGGTTGAGTATATCTAGCCAGAATTCATGACTATAATTGTCATACCTGCATGAAAAATAATTGACCTAGATGGTTACAATAGGTTTTTGTACACAAGATCATTTGATTTGAAAACAAAATGTTATAAAATGATTATGTGTAATTCATATGTGCCACCTTTATCATAACTTGAACTAATATATACCAAGCAGAACAAATGTTTTGTTCAAGTCTTGTACACTATAGACATCAAAGTGTTCATCATTTTCTTTTATATTTTTTTTATTTATTAAATTTTATCTATTGATTTTTTTTATTTACATGAATCTATCTATTCATTCATTTATTTTTTGTTCTACTAAATTTCAATTTTTTTTTTTTTTTAGGGGGGGAGGTCCCCTACACTTATTGCATTTACCTGTACTTTCTCTAATTTTCAGCCCATCATCACACAAATTGATGCCTGATTTTTATTCATGAATATCATTAATTCATCAATTCTCTCATTTTTGCAAAGCATTTTTACATTGTATCACCAACACAGAGATCCGATGTGCAATGGCCTTGCTTATACACCAATTGCTGGTACATGTACTATACATGAAATAGTATTTTAATATTGAGGTTTGACATAACAGTATAGACCTACTGGCCTATATTCTCAAAAGAGGTTTCAAATGTACCATGGTACAAAACCATGGATTCTGCAGATTTATTTAACGCACTTCATTTTATTAAAGCGCACTGTGCCAAAAGTGCGCATTTAATTGGATTTAACTTTATGTGCACAACAAAACAAGTGTAATTACATGTATGTTAAAAAATCTGCATAGTCCCTGCATATTTTTGTAAATTTAGTTTTGTACCATGGTACAATTGAAACCTCTTTTGAGAATACAGGCCAGTCTTTTTTGGTTTTTGTCTTGTTTAGGTGGTTTTTTTTCCTTTTACACATTTTGATACCCAAATGACCAATATCACCTATAGATTGTGAGAACTACAAAACCTCAAAGTGAATAATACACAGTAAAAATATGTGGTGTTGATTGGCATACGTACATACATGTAGAGGAGAACACTTGCCATTTTACTCTGGTGTTAGTTCATGTTGACACCTACATGTACCTTTGTTGTGACTTTTACACTCTTTGGTGTTACGCTAAATCTCTAGGGTGTAATTTTAGCATGTCAGGGGGTGGTCCTCTTTAATAGACAACTGGTGTCAGTTATAATACATCCCAGTTTTTACAATGATTATTACATGTACTTCCTACTGCCTACATGTACATGTATGTACAGTGTACATCACACCACAAAAGTATAATACTAATTCATGTAGCAGAAAATTATTTGACACCACTTTACTCAAAATCACTCTTTTTTTAGTTAAGGCCTCCTGCTTTTAATACAGCAAAGCCATGATATTACAATTCTCATGTTACGCAAGCGCTGTATACATGTGCGTAAGTTCACACATGGGAGTGCTGATTGGCAAACAAAGATCATAATTGCTCATTTACACAATTGTCCTTCAAGAAAGATTCATCCTTTCTACTTTTTATGTTTGATGGATGCTTGAATACAATTCATCATCTGATTTTTTTTGTTGAGAATCTGACTTCAGAGAAATGCTACTACCCTCGAGGTTGATTGGTGAGCTTTATTTCAATTAACTCATCGCACCTGGGCATTGGCTGTCAAGATGCTTCAAGCAAGGAGCTTCTGTGTTTGCTTTCAGCATGGCTGTAAGGTGTAGGAAATACACAAAGCCGACAGGTAATTTGCTCTCATCATCACAGCCCAAATCACCCATTAAAATCACAAGATGAATGCTTGGGGGCAACCAGCGATCCCCTTTATAGTAGCCCCAAGATCTGCCACAAACAATTGGTGGTTTCAGACCGCCTCGAAGTTCGCCAGTTCCAGGTATTTTCTGATCGGGAAATTAAGCCCGATCTGAAAATACCAGGTAATTTTGAAAAAGTGAAAGCAAATTACACGTAATTTCCCCAAAAGAAAACACCCACTAAAATAGTAGGTACCTGTCAAAATTATGAGAACTCTCGCAGGGATTCCAAGGTCGCGGGTGTTTTGGCAATAGGCGGTTTCAAACCGCCTCGATCACAAGAATCCCCGTTAAATTACGAGAACTTTTTAAGGCTAAAAAATACCCGTTAATTATTCCTGCATTCACACCGCCCCGAAACACATCCTTCGGGATAAGTTCCCGAAGTTACGAGCATGCGCAGTGTGGTCTGATAAGCAGGCAAGGCGGGAGATTCAAAATCACTTGCCCAGCAGCCACCCACGCCGCCGCGCCCAACGACACGCTGGGATAAAAGTTCCCGTAATTTGCTTTCACATCGCCAAAATACCTGCGACCTTGGAAAAATCCCCACGAAAGTTCTCGTAATTTCGCCAAGTACCTACTATTTAGCGGGTATTTTCTTTCGGGGAAATTACGCGTAGTTTGCTTTCACATTACCAAAATACCTGGTATTTTCTGATCGGGGTAAATTTCCCGATCAGAGAATACCTGGAACTGGCGAACTTCGAGGCGGTCTGAAACCACCTAATGTGAAAGCAAATTACTGGAACTTTTTTGCACAGTGTGAAGTAGGGCGCGGTGGGTGGCTACTGAGCTAGCGATTTTGATTTTCGCGCCTTGCTTGCTAAATCAGACCGTGTACTAGTACTGCGCATGCTCATAATTTCAGGAACTTATCCTGAGGGGTATGTTTCAGGGCGGTGTGAATGTGGGAATTTTTGCCTGAAAGAAGTTCTCGTAATTTTTGCCTGAAAAAAGTTCTCGTAATTTAATGGGGATTCTTGTGATCAAGGCAGTTTGAAACCACCTACATGTACATGTAATATTCACAAAAGTTCACAGAAAACTAATTTTCTACATAAAGAACAATAAGAAATGCTTTCAAAGCATCACTGCTTGTTTAAGAAAAAAGTAGCCCTTGAAAAGAAAGAAAGAGCCCCCAACCCCCCCCCCCCCAAAAAAAAGCAATCACCCCTTGTGGAGTGAAATTCCCTGTTAAATTCCTACCCAGCTGTACAAACCTTAAAACTCACAAGAATCACAACACAAACGTAGCAGTTCACCCAAATTGAACAACTGCAGGATCCCCCCCCCCCCCCATCCTTCCCCTTTTTACTTTGCATCAAGCACGTACATACTACATGCAGCACTGGCCTGAATTGTGACAATTTGAAGAGATCAAACTTCAAAGAAGTTCACATAGATTCTTAATACTTTAATGCAATGCTATTATTTTAACTGCCCTCATCAATCAATCTAATTCTACTCAGAATACAACTATGCTGTAATCTCTGCTTCCACGAGCAAGGAAAAAATGATAATAAAAAAATGCAAAAATGATAAACAGAATGTGGTTTAGTTTGAGGTCTCCTTTTATGATGAATATGTTTGAATTTATAGTTCTAAAAACCTAAAAACATTTACGAATTGCTAGTGTCCTGTATGCAGTGTAATTGATGGGGATTTTTTTTTACCAAATGGCAGTATTGCAGGCCACAACAATACACATTATAAATCATCACTTTGCACAGGTAAAATGCAGCTGTATATTTTCAATGATCTGTTGAATACAAATTTACAAATATACATAGGTATTCATTTTCACAATTAACGAAACATTGGTGTTGTAGAGTTCAGTTCATTGTACTTTTCAGTGATTTTTATTTCAAAGAAAATTTTGGAAGCTTTTTGAGAAGGAAACATGCTATAAAAAACAGTTTTTTATTTTACTGGATTAAATGTGTCTTTTTAAGCATTTGTAAAAAAAAATATATCAATCAAAAGTTCAAAAGTAAATACTATTAAGCAGTTGTATGTTCCACAGCAGCAAAATCAATGTAATCAATGATTAACTCTATTAAAGATCAATGAGTTCATGGTAAAGCTAGTATCTGCAGATGTCCAAGCATAAAGCCAAGGATTTTGCAATTTACAAAACTTTGTATTAAAAACTGAATGTAGTAAACAGGAAATAACATATTGTCATTTTTGTAGGATGGGGATCATACACAATAAAAACTTTGAAAAGATGGCCATCTGCATAAATATGGTAATTGTGAAGCAACTATTGATAATATAATTCACACAAAATACTGCTAAAATTTCCAATTCAAATATATTAAACTTTATTTTTTTTTCAGATTGTGATGACATTTCCAGCATTTTGCTTTATATTGAATTATACTCTATTAATTCAGACATTATTTTCAGCCTAGAATACCCCATTTTATGATGATTAAACTACATGGACTGTTTATACCAGGGTAAAAAAATACAATGGTCCTCAGGCTGATTTCCCCTAGGGTGATTTTGCCCCTGAAATGCTCAAAAGAGCCCAGGGGAGCGTTTCAACATTTTTGTCCAACGAGTTGTCAGATCTAACAACTTTCCTTGATTTTGATTGGCTATGAACCATCATTACTATGGTAGCTGTCAGATTAAACTGGACTTGTCAGACATTTGGTCCAACATGTCCTTTCATGGAACGCTCCCCTGAAAAAAAAAAGGATCCCTGAAAAAAATATTATTATACTGCAATGTTATTTATCCAGTGTAGCAGATTTCTATTTAGGCATTATGTTGTGAAAACTAGCCCCCAAAATAAAACTAAAATCATTTTCTAACCTTGTACTTCAAACTTGTAAAGTTCAAGTTCAAGTCCACCCCAGGAAAATGTTGATTTGAATCAATAGAGAAAAATGAAGCCAGCATAACGCTGAAAAATTCATCAAACTTGGATGTAAAATATTAAGGAAGTTTAAATATGACATTTCAAAGTTTCGCTTATTTTTCACAAACAGTTACATGCACAAAACAGTAGCATGCAAATGAGAGAGTCAATGATGTCTTTCACTCACTATTTCTTTTGTTTTTATCGTTTGAATTATAGATTTTTCAATTTTTTACACATTTTTTAGGACCAACTGAACTTAACAATGGCAATTCCACATGTTCAGGGAGGAAAAAACATGACAATGTTTGACATGACAATGAGGAGAAGATTAGAATATTTTATATAATAAAATAGAAAAGAGTGAGTGGATGACATCATCAGTTCATTCTCTCATTTGCATACCTGACGAGGATGTGCATATTATTGTTTTGTGAAATTAAGCGAACATTTAAAATGCTGTAATTTTCTTATTTTACATCCGATTTTTGATGAAATTTTCAGTGTTATGCTTGTTGGATTTTCTCATTTTATGAAAATCAAATTTTTTGTTGGGATGTACTTGTCCGTTAGGGGTTTAAAACTTCCATTTTTCTAATGATACATGTTCATTGCATCAATTGTCATATTTTCCATCATTTGTGATGCATTTAAGAGCAATTGGAAGCTGAACTCCTGCATTCATGGACAGATAAAACCATTTTCAATGTTGAATATTAAACCTTAAATCTTGAATTTCATCTTCTGATAACACAAAAGAGTCATCGGCAGGCTTAGGCCAGTCAGATGAAGAGAAATGGAGCGATACAAGAGCAGGCTGAAAAATCGCCAACATTAATAAGCATATCAGGTGGGCACATGTCTTATCATGGCTTGAAAGAGACCAATCTAATTGCTAATCAGCAATTACACATTTTATCTATTTTCACATTATTTTTCATTGTTTTATTAGATACATATAGGCCCTTATACCTTTGCTGGTTATTTGTTGGAACCTGTTTAAATCCATTTGATGACCTACTCCTGCTACAATTTATGCAGACTTAACAGTTTGCTTACAGTGTTAATGTAAACTTTGACAGGAGTTTACCGCACTCTTTTATGGTACAAGTCGTCATATTGGTAGTTCTATGCCAAGTCTTCAAACGTATCAATGATGACACCTGTTTTCAGTGTGCCATAGTGATAAGAAAGAATTCTGGCAAGAACATTTTACACAAGTTCCCAGACGTCTCAATCTCCAATTATTTTGTATGAAGATGGGAAATATCAGCACTACCCTACGAACATACATGTACACTATGTAGAAAGTTCAAAAGGCTAAACCTATCCACAATATTTCAATAAGTTCTGTACTTTTGACCTACATGTATCAGGAGATAGGAAAGATAATGAAGGTAGTCAGAGACAAGGCCTGTACATGTAAATGTAGGCTTCTGGAGAAAGACATCATTTCATTTTTTTTTAAATCTAAGAAAATTCTATCCTATTTGCTCCATGAAGGCAATTATCTTTTCTTCCACATTTCAGAGGAATCAAAGATATTTATACATGTACTTCTTGTTATTAAAATGATAAAAGGTGTAAAGTTCTGCAAATATGCATGGCTGAACTTAGGTCTAAAATAACAAAAGGTCCGGTTTCAGAAAGCCTGTTATCAGTTACACATATGCCTACTTAAGAAATATATTAATACTATCCATTTATCTATTAGCATTGGCGGCGGATGCCCCCCCCCCAAAAAAAAGGTTATCAACAAACAATTTAGAGGGGGATTATCCCCCATCCCCCCCCCTGCTTCTGCCGCCTATGTCTATTAGGCAGCTACAAGTAGACTCTAAATTTCAAGGATTAAAAATAAATCGAGCACAGCAATTAATGGCAGTCCAACATTAAATTTGGATTTAATCCTTGATGATTTGATTGTTATACACGTATCTGTTTGAGATCTACAGTGTACGATTGTAAAATATATAGGAAATTTTGGGATAGCCCCAGTCACTCTCGATCTATAACAAACGTTTTTAAAATTCAGACCATACTGGAATTGATTGGAATAAAGCAATTTTTGATGGGAAACATATAATATTACGGCATGCATTCATTCATTTTTTTCATTCGGTCACAAAAAGTTGTTTTCATTGAACAGGAATTATCCACTCATAAAAACATAATTAAAGAATTTAGCATTACGTGCTGCAGTAAAAAAAAACAACAAACAAACATATAAAGTCTACATCTTGTGGCCGTAATACAGAATAACTACATACGTGTTCAAGTCTGTTTGATCTAAATCTAATAAATACTTTGCTTTATTTTCTTAACATACAGTGTTCACTTAAAGGGGAAGTTCACCCTAAAGAAAACTTTGTTGCAAAAATAGCAGAAAAAATAGTAAAAAATATTGGTGAAGGTTTGAGGAAAATCCGTTAAAGAGTAAGAAAGTTATTAGAGCTCAAAGGTTTGGATTTGTGACGTCATAAACGAGCAGCTGCCCCATGTGTTATGTAATATAAAATGCATGAATTTCAAATTTTGCATGGTTCCTGATGGCTTGATTTTGTTTTCTATTCATGATTGGGTGTGAAATGATTTGTCTATTGATATACAAAAGGTACAGTGAAAACCATTTTCAATTTTCTTAGAAAATGATATTTCATTGATTTTTTTACCATTCGCTATGTAGGAATGCTGCTCGCATATGACGTCACAAATTAAATAATTGAAATTCTAATAACTTTTTAATTACTTGATGAATTTTTCTCAAACCTTCGGCAATATTTTTTATTATTTTTTCTGCTATTTTTACAATAAAGTTTTTGTCAGGGTGAACTTCCCCTTTAAGAATTTCTGGAGAAATATGAGAAAACTGAGAAGTGTGAAACTACCTAAAAAAATGTACAAACCAATGATCTCATTTTGAGTTTACAGGTACTTTAAATCAGGATGTGTGGAAAGAATAGTTAAAAAGTCAAGAAATATTATCAAGGATTGGCAAATTTCAATTCTACCCAAAATTGAATGTTAAGCATGTCCATGATGAGGTGATTTTTAATAAGAAAAACAAAACTTTCCAAATTAAAGGACAGGATGTACATGTATAGTTTGAGTTTACATGCAGTTCCTGGTTATACAATTTACAATTTTGCAAGTGGGGAACTTCCTTTGTATTTTGAAATCCGGAATCACATCAGAGAACTGATACTTTGCCATTCAGCAAAAGTAGAAATACATGCTTACATACAGTATTTTATCCCAGTCTTTATTTTCCTGTTATCGCATTGCAAATTGCTACATATCTTTTTAATAGATCGCAACGCAAGAATCTTTTGCAGGGCCGTAGCCGGGGGGTTCCCTGGGTTATGCGAAACCCAGCCACTCACCAACAGCAAAAAAATATATACATTTAATTACATGTAAATATATAGTTCTATATTTATATGGAGAAGAAAAATGAAGGAAAGTCGTTCATTTAAAGCTTGGTGGATGGAAAGCTCCAGCCCCTTCCCCACAAAAATAAAACATTGTAAATTGAGTTTCCTTCGTGTTTGGTCATCTGAAAAGGGTTCACTTTTCTCTAATTCAACCTCCCCCCACAAGAATTCCTGCCTATGGCCCTGTTTTGTAGTAGATTGTTATGTAATAGGACTGCACAGAAATTAATTGTAGTTGCAAGCTTTTATTTCATGACCAAATAAAATGTGCTATTAATCGTATTTTGTGAGCAAAATCATTCCCAGTATCCCATAGACACTTCACACTATAACATATATAATAATCTATACTAATAATAATTCTAAAGCATTTAATAGTCTGACAAGCAAGAGCGAAAGATACATCAAATATTTCTCCTTCAGTTTTAAAATTAGATGATAAAAAATACTTCAAAAGGAAACAAACATATTTTCCACATTTTAAACAATCTATAAAAAAAATCTTTAAAATTTCACCCTGAACAAATTTGCATTATTTATCCATACATTGTACATCAAACAAATTACGGTATTAAAAACAAATATTAAACTCGAGAGTTTTCAAGGACAGATCAAACATGCAAATATAATTGATGCACATGTATATCAGCTACAGAGATCAGTGCTATTTTTTTTTTACAATGGCACATACACAGGCAAGCTGGTTTTAGACAAGCCATACATACATTGGCACAGGCACAGGTGTTCATGAAAATTCCTTTTTGTATAGGCCTATATTCAATTTTGTGTCTAATACTGCTAGATTCTTTCTGCATATTGGATGACTCAGAATATTGTAGAATGTTCCAAAAAAAAGCTAGTAAACCTGCCAAGTTTTACATTCAATATCAAAATATAAAATTTTCTTTTTTTTTAATTTCCATTTTAAATGGAAAGATTTTTACCTAAAGATACTTACTAACATTACACATGAAACATGTTTTTTTTTCTCTCTCTTCTTTTTTTTTGAGAGGGGGGGGGGACTACATTAGGACTAATTTTTAGGAAGCATTTTTATAGGGAGCTACATGAAATGTGAGATAAATTTTACCAAATTCATTGAAATATTTTGCAGGAAATCATGTACTCTACTATATAATAGTTGTACATGTGAGAAGAAAATTTACTAATAGTCACAGTAGAAGAAGTGAGAATATAGTAGTACATGTAGTAGCAGCAGAAGCAGTGCTCAGCAGAAGTACTAAGTAGTAGTAGAAGTACAAATAGTAAAGTGGTACAATGTAGTGATGAAGATGTAGAAGAAGTTTATATATAGGCTACATGTATGCACAAGTTAATTTACCACAATGTTACACTACAGTGCGTATAAAAAAAACGGGACAGTTTTGAAAAGTCTTTAAAAAATTTGTTTCAAATTATTATATCTATATTTTGATGTTAATAGATGCTCTGATGTCTTATCTTTGAAAAGCAATTTTTAAAAATATACTTTGTTCATGCTTGAGCGAACATGGGACATTTTTGTCGGGGGTTCGAAAAGAGGCTTGCGCCAAAATGGCAGAAATGAGAAATTTGATGATTAGACTTCTGGCCAATCAGCAGACTTCTTCGTGATCTTTTCATTATCTTTGCTGTAGTTTTCAAATTATGCTGTCAAATTTCATTAACAAATTTATTTATTTACTTGAATTATTTTGTTTTTCATTCAAACTTCTATTACCTTTGAATTTTCCTTCATATGTAAGAAAAGAAGACTTTTTGTCAACCCAAGTAAGAATATTTGCATTATTAATTGGGAGAATTTGTAATTATTCAAATCCTTTTATTATGTGAAACAAATTATGTTATGGTACCATTAAAAGACATGAATCCTATTTTCAAGGGGTTATTGAATCCTTCACCAAGTTTAATTATGTGCTTGGCAGGACCATGGCCCTATTACAAATAGGTCCATGGTAGGACAAACAGGAAAGGATTCATGTCTTTCAATGGCAATGGTGTAGCCTATTGAGTCGATGTTGAAGGAGCAAGATATGGCAGATCTCAAATATCAAATTTTGTGCTTTTGACATACATGTAATATTCAGAAAATGATATCATATTTCACTTTCTATGTTTTCTGTTATTTTCCTTCCACTTTTTTTTTTTGGGGGGGGGGCATCCAGATCCCCCATCCATCAGCATGCCATTGTTCAAAGGCACACTAACCTCCTTTGTAGCACAAAATGAAAGGATCTGAAAGAAAAAAATACACGCTCTCCCATTCTTCGGTTAAAAAAAATGTTCTTGCCTAAAGAAGGAATATTCAAAGCTGAAAGAGAACATACTAAAAAGGAACAACAGAAATATTCAAGCAGATAAGTAGATTTGGAAACGAATTTTGACCGCATAATTAAAAAATTATGGCAAAGATAATGAAAAGGTTAAGAGGAAGTCTGCTGATTAGCAAGAAGTCCGACCATCATATTTATCATTTTATGCCATTTTGGCGCAAGCCTCCTTTTTAACCCCAGACAAAAACATTCCGTGTTCGCTCAGGCATGAACGAAACTAAATTATTTTAATGGCATTTGAAGGATAAGACCTGAGAGCACCTATTGACACCAAAATATAGAGATCATAATTTGAAACAAAAATTTTATAGACTTTTCAAATCTGTCCCGTGTTTTTTTATACGCACTGTAGTATAGTATTGTGGTAGATATTTCTGTGAGTGACACTAAGGGAAAAAAAGCTCAGATTAAAGTGAAGATGTAACAAAAAACACATTTTTTCACTAATTGTACAAAGCAAACGGAAGAAATACACTGAAACATACACAGAATGTCCATGCTAATCACAACATTAATGTTAACATCCAACCTGTTAATGCTCTTTTTGTCGTATCGAGGCACAGGATCAGAATCCTGGTCATTCAAATCATAACTAGCTCCGCCCCTCTAATCAACCAATCAAATGATCCATATGAAAGCAGATGCAAGTTTAAAGAGAGACAAGGTTAGTTGGAAACATACATGTAGGTGCATGAAGTAGAAATGAACATCTTCCTCATTCATGGTAAAAGAATACACTCAATCAATGCACACATTGATACAATGGTAATGCAAAGAAATTGTTCAATCATCTACATGTATGTCCAAATTACAAAAGAAATTCTTGTCAAAGATCCCTTCGATTGACACTACAGTGTATGTGACAGATAAATGCTACAATGTACATGTATGTAGGTGGCCATTTGAACTGTATTGTCATTGTTGTTCTTATTATTTTTTTTCTCATTTTTTTTATATTATTACTACTGCTGTAATTATCACCATTATTATCACCATCATCATCATCACTATCAATACTATTACTCCATCTTCATTATCATTGTCATTATCATTGTCATTAACATTACGATTATTTACTTATTACTAATACTGATATTGTTGTTTTATAATTGTGATTTGATTACATGCCTAGTACATGTACATGAGAGATTTGAGCAGTATCACAGTGACCATGACAATGGGGGGATTAGGCATGAATAATAAAATGATCTAAAAATTGGCATGTTCTGATGTTAACAAGATAACCATGAATCATATCCGTTCCATGATAAAATCCTGGAATTCACTAATCATCTCGATTGGCTGGTTGTAATAAATTTTCTATCTACAGTATGAAATGTATACACATGTACATACACATGTAAACTTTTAATATTTAGTACATGTACACATACATGTTTACAGTCACAGTGGTGCTCTATTAAAGAATTGTTGCACCCCCAGCTTGGCATACTCAAACATCAATTTATCTTACTTAAACAAATAATTATTCCAGAAAGAAACAATCAGGTGGTTTATTATTGCCTAGGGGTCCCTACAAGTGGAAAATAGATAAGATCTAAAAAAAAAGTAAGTGATGGATTATTTTGGGTTTAATAGAGCTTGAAACATAAAACTGAATGCTAAGGGGAATTTGAAGATGCATTTGGTTGCAATCTATGGCAGCACCAGGATACAATGACACGGGGGGGGGCAACCATCATGATGGTTGACATTTTTTCCCCTAAAAAATATCTATTGGAGCATTACACAACCCACATTCCTCTTTCCCCATCTTTTATTTTATTCATTTTATATCTTGTCACTTTTTTTTATTTACTTTGAGAAGGGTAGAACGTCATTCCCCTAGTTGTAATCAATCAAAGGAAAGTCAGGTCAGGAGCAAAATGTTTTAATCTTTGCACAATCCCCCCCCAAAAAAAAAAATAATAATAATAATAATAAATAAATTAATTAATAAATAAAAAACAAATAAATGAATAAAAAATAGATAAAGATAAAATAAAATATATCAAATTAAATCAATTTTTAAACATTCAAGGGTCGACTGTCAAATGCAATTTCATATGCTTATATATGGTAGAAGCTCTATTGTCACAGATCAAATCAAAATGAAATATGAGAATTAATTCAATGTGCAACACATTTTGCCTATTTGAAATAAAAGAGGGGTTTGAAAAAGAGAAAGAAAGACAGCTATTCCAAAGAATCCATACATTCTGGCTATTAATCAAGCAATCAAATTCTGATATGAAACACACAAAGTACTACATGAGGACTATACAAGTATTATTAATATCTCACATACTAATACCAACACAAATACACACATCAAACAAACAGGTTAAAAACAGGTTAGCGTGACAATGTTAATATGCATGCAATAACTTGTGTACAGTATGTACAATAAACAAAATGTACTGCAGACTATTTGGTGTTATGTAATTTTAGCAAAATATATAACATACGGTATTCAAGATTGGCATAACTACAAGTATAACAAGGACTAAAGGGAGAATGACAGCAAAATAACCTCTTGTGAAATTCATCTCAAGAGGCAAACATGCAAAATATGAATGTTCATGTGAAATATACACGTACAACATAAAAGTGAAAGACGAACATTTTTAGAGTTAAAAGAGAATGCATCAGTGGAGGAAGTCAAGAGAGAAAAGTGGAATTACCTTTTAGCTTTTCATATCAACTTTCCCCTTTTTTAATACAAGGTACCTTGTCAAAAGTCTCTGCTGCATATAGGCAGGAATTCCACAATAGAGGCATGATTCTTCTGAAGGTTTCCATGGCGAAGAAGAATAATGTAATAGGTTTCACGGTACACTATGTATCTTGCTTGGGCAACATATTGTGGGATCCTCATTCTCCTGAAGACGACAAGAACACACTTGTCGCAATGTGGAGATTGGGTGGTCCTTTTCAGGACCAACACTTGCCCAAGAAAGATACATGGTGTACCGTGAAACCTACTACACTAGAGGCACGATTCGTCTTTTCGTAGCGGCTTGCCTGCACTCCCGATTGTTTTAGCTGATGAAGTGTGAGACATGGAAATGAAAGGCCGCTTGCGGGATTCTCCGCACGAAGGACGTGGCTCTGACTTTTCAGAGGGCACCTTTAAATATGAGTTGATTATTATGGGAATAGTGAACTTTGTGTGAAATAAAAGAAAGATAGGCACCTGTTTTCATTGCTGAAGTTGTATCTGGGTTCAGGATCATCATCTTTACCATTGACATCATAGCTAGCATTCCTTCTCTGCACATACATACACAAAGCACATATAACATTTAGATGTAAATAGCAAAATAAAATACATTTGTAGGGAATGCAAGCATAAAGATGGGCAATTTCATTAGATATGTATGTCCGACCCCCTATATTTGGGACCTTCATGAAATTTCCTGTCTCTGATTTTTGGTTCTTATGACAGTCTGTAATGCTGTCAAATAACCATGACTTGGTCAGGTTATGACGTGAAGTAAAATTTGAGAAAAACTGGGGTCGGATGCACAAAAATGTTGACCACTTTATGGAATTGCCCAGATGGGACTTGATATAAAATGATAAACATGTAACGATCACAAAAAACATTTTGCATAATACTTTGTCACCATTTATTCATTGAACTTCTGTTTTGCAGCATTGTAATTCAACTAATTTGCGAACATACATTATACTTCATATGGAGTCTGTAGATCATACAAGTTGAAAGATCATTACGAAATACATGTAGAAGGTTCATCATTGAGGAGGAAAAAATCCCCCACATGCCTATATGAAGGATGTGTGTACATGAAATACAAGTAGCTTCATGGATTTGATTCAGCTTTTGGGGTGCAACCAATTCAAGATTCCAGAAAAGAATTGCTTGATTTATATTTACATGTACATGTACATTCAAACAATTTTAATCCCCACTTAACCAGTACTGTGAGTGGCAATTCCAACCAAGAGTCACATTGACATTTTGGTGGCAGGAAAGGAGGTAATTATCAAATGGAAAACGTTTCTTCGCAATTTCAAGCACAATTTTTAACTGATTTATTCAGCATATTCATGTGTTGCCTTTCATTTTAATATCATTTATTAGTAGAATATAAAACATGTTTTATTTTAATAACATTCAATCTGATCATTTCAGCTATTTTACTTTTAAATAAAAAAAAGGGAAAAAAGAATCACATTGCATAAATTATAAGACATATATTGAACTTCACAGTATCACAAAATCACACTTGTGGTACAAGGAAACATGCATTCTAATTCAAAAATAAAAAGTTTCGTGAAAGACAGTGAGACTAAAAAAAATTGCTAAAATTCACAAAGGACTGTATAATCTCGAGAGAAAACGCAAATAAGGTAAACTTCATTGAATAAAATCATGACAAGTTGACAGCAACAGATTCACAACAGAATACCAAACAAAACATCACCATTCCAAAATATCTATAAAGAAATATTAAAAGTTAGATATGAATTGAAATGTTGCGATACTTACATAATTTCTTACAAGGTCTGGATGATCTCTTTCAATACCATCATCCAGTATGGAGACCACAACGCCCTTTCCTGTATACCCTGCCTGCCATGCGGGTAATATATTCATATCTAGACCAGGCCCTCTCGACTGTTATTAAATAGAAGACATAAGTTGTAGTTGTCAATTGATTTTAACAATGCTCTCATTCCAAAAAGAATATGCGGCAATTAAAATCATATCATAATCTCACTTAATTACTTTTTTTTTAAATACTAGGCCTTATATTTAAAGAGAGAGATTATGAGAAATCTAAGACTTTATTTTTCAAATTTCAAGCCTTCGCAAGCTTTGATGCACTTTCATGCCCCTTCGCTAAATAAGGCAAAATCTTGCCAGTGCCCAGATCTGTACGTTGGGCCAGCCTAACCTCAGTAACTCAGGGGCCGCTTGAAGACTCTTGATTAGGTGCACATATAAAGTATACCACTGGTACATGTACATGTATACTACCAGTCAAAATATTTGGTTCAATTTCTGTATATATATCAGCATCATATCACATTTGTAAACATCAGATAAAGGTAGGAAAGTGCAGCAAAATGTAATTATAATTCAATTATAATGTCTTATTTTATAACTCAATTTTTTTTTAAATCAGATTCCATTATTAATATTAAAAGTGACAAGATGAAGTAATGAAAATAATGTACTGTACATATACATGCAGGTCAAGACAATGACTACCCCCCCCCCCCAGCAAAAAATATATATATTTAATGATTGTAATAATTGAAAAAATGAATAAAAATAAATCCATAAATAAATAAATTAATACACATAAATGAATTTAAAAAATTAGATGAAAATAATTAAAAAAACGAACCTTCAAAACAAAACAAAAATAAAAAAAAATAACGAAGATTTAAAAAAATGCAAACACTACCCAAAGAATTAAATGGAAATGGATTTAAACTTGCTTACCAAATACCAAATGGGCCATTGAGGGTCATTAAGATGAGGATTATAAGGCTTTGTTCCCAAATCTAATAAATCTCTCTTCTGTCTGCTCCTGGCTTTTTGTTGCTCAAACCATAGTACCTGAATGAAATAAAATGGAGAACATGGTACACATGCACTGTATACATGTACATGTAAGCAGATGCAGAACCTTTTTTGTTCTATTTTGTTGTTACGATTGGTAAACATGAATTCCCTTTTTTATTTAAAGGCAGAATAGTCATAATCTCCAGTTTACTGTAATCTATACCTGAGTCCTGAAAAGTTTGCAAAGAAAACATTTGAAATAATGCATTTTTTGCATGTGCAAGCTCTCACATGATCAGTCAATGATTTTAAGGTTTGTTTCATCATTTTAAAATATCTGTATGTGTTCCTCTAAAATACAAAAAAAAATAGTATTAAAAACAGGAACGTTAAACCTTTCATAGAATTGTCAAATGGTTGACCTTCAAGTTACATGCATATCTTCAGACTTAAAGGGAAATCAATTTTCCCCTTTGGCTTTTTTTTTTTGTTTTTTTTTTCAACTGAAATTAGGGTCTACTGACAAAATCATAACTTTAAATTGGACAAAACTTCTCATACATGTACATCATCAAATATATGTACATGTAGCTACTAGTACTGGTACCTAACAGGTGTACTTATTTTAGTGCTAACCTTTGGTTCCCCTGAGAGATGTTGATGCCTCACATGACTGTGAGATGCTGACCGTTTCACAGTGTGATGTTCATCTAAGAAATGGTGGTGGTCTTCAATAATCTAAAAAGCAATGATGAGAGAAGAAACTTAATAAAGCTTTATCAATCTTTTAAATGAACAAATAATTTGTCTTCAAAGCAATAAATAGGACACAACATACATGATGATACTGTACAAGCCAAATAGACAATGTGTGATTTCAAGTTCAGTGTTGACCTTTTGGTGTTGGTGTTGGGTAAATTTTTACACGATTATAACACCAAACATAAAATGATGATGGTCCCAAAAAGTCACTCACTCGTTGTTAAGATGTCAATAATGTGATCTGAATCAGTTTTACAAAATCTGAATAAGTTTTGGAGCTAGGGGAAGCAATCAAAATTTCAACACTAACACCAACACCAAGGCTAACACCGAACTTGAAATCACCCATTGTGAATTCATTCAAGATGAACGTGTACATGTACTTGTAACAAATTTTCTTTCATTATTTTCTTTTACAGATTCTATTATTTTACTGTTTCTTTCCCCTTAGCCATCTCCTACATGTATGTACCGTACGCTGCCCAATTGTCGCTCACCCTCACAAGCGCGATGCGCACGCTGCTTATTTTGATTATCATTTTAAATTCGTCTCAAATTCTTTATTGTTTTGTATACTCGCATAATTAAGCACCCAAGAGGAGACCATTACATGAAAAAACAAAGTATGGAAAAACAAAATTAATCCCTTCATAAATCATCGCGAAATACTGCGTTAAAGTGTAAAGTAACCCGATAACTGTTTGAACTTCGATCAATTGCACCGAAACTTCACCAGATTAAGGTTTTTTCAATCACTTTAAAAACTCCTAAAAACACGTGAAAATTGTTATATTTTTATATGATGAATGAAAATGTATGATTCGCAGGTGAGAGAGGTCCTAGATATGTCAACATGACAAATTCTAAGGAATGAATATTTGCTGTGTGAATGAATTAGCAAGGGCATACCTTAAAATAGAAGCCTGCCCTAACTCCGCTCACCCTGATTGTATAAGATAATCATGATTAGAGTATAGGGCCTATAAACGGAATCGTCATATTTTTCAAGTAGACATTTCTTTAGAATCTGATATTTTTGTGTCATTTCCTGTATTTTGAGGGTGCTGAACCAATGCGCTTGTTGCCAGTTTTATACATGCCTTCTTCCGCCGTTGCCATGGCAACGGATTAATATGTTTAACAAAATAACATATTGAGCCTATATGGTATATTCCCCTGTCAATATTTAAATGGTCCAATCATCATTCTTAGCCTTCCAGAATAAATTTCTAGATATAGGCTACGCCTATCAAGCCATCAAAGTATTAGTTGCAAAAGATCCATTGCCATGGTAACGGCTTATCTTTCTCGCAGAAGAATACAATTTGTCTGTAGAGACAGGGCGCCGCTTTTTCCGACGAGTCGACGCGAGCGCGGCGTCGTAAACATTGAAATCTTAAAACAGGATAAGGTTTTCAAATTCATAAGTTTGTAGTAGGCCTATTGATTTCTATAGCTATCATGAAACTTACTAGAAATAAGGGAGTCAGTGAAAATCCTATAGTGAGTTCCGGTCATGCCACGGTCAACGGTAATTTAAGGTCAATGAACTTTGGCCCTGTACATTGGGGGCATTTATTGAATTGTCATCATAAATCACATTGTGGGAAAAGATGAATGGTGGAAAATGCAAAAATCTGCATTCGACCAACTCATTTAAATTAAATTTCGAACACAACAGAGTGTTCAGCATGGATAAGTTCATTTGAATGCATGGTAATGGTAAGTTGCCATGGAAACACCTGATTACTCTACTAATTCAACTCGTGAATCTAATATGAGATGAAAATTAACTGTAAACAATGTAGGAATGTCTGACTTTATTTCAGGTCATAATTCAGTATAGGCCTAGCTAGGGCAGATTATAACTGCATATACGTGAATAATAAAGTAAGTCTTTAAAAAAGAGATCGAGTTTCATATAAATTCAGTCATGAACAAAATTCACATGAGAGTATTATATTCAGAGAAAAAACGAGACATTTAAAGCACTGATGTTTTAACTTTCAAACCGAGAATGACTTGGAAACAAGACATGAATAATGAAACAAAAGGGCAATGCGGGCGCGAAGCGCGAGTTGAATAGATATTTTGTTCTAAATGAAATGTATTTGTCGGTCCCCCAACTCTCATTTTCCTGTCTTCTTCCTTTTATTTTCCTTCCTATTATTTTTTCTTTTCACTTTATTATTTTCCTTTTCCGGCCTCGATTGATATCCCTTCCGTTGTTGTCTTCCTTGCGACGCAGCCATTTTGTCTTCTTTATACTCTTACACTTTCCTCTCTCACTTCTCCTTCAATTTTTTCTCCCCCTCTCTCTTCCGCTTTTCCTTTAGCTGAGGGTGACGGCAAAGGCCCCTCGGTCGTCAACGATTTATCATGGAGCAGGCAGATAAGCTGACGTTTACAGAAATGTTGAAGGATAATCAAAAGAATTTGTCAATTATTTCAACACTGTTCACCAGAGGTATCTCGAGATTTAATTGTAATCATTGCCCGGGCCCAAAGTGTTTTGGAAAAGGTTTTACCAAAATTATCTTGCTCTATAACGAATCGTAGGGTCATCAATTGATAAAAAAATGAGACTTAGATGTATATCAATTTCAACTCTTATTAAAGACTGCATACCGACGTACAGACAACTTAGAGACATTGATATAGGGATAGTTTTGTTTTGTTCGGGATGAAGCCCCTCCCTGGTTCCGCGGCCCCTGCAAGTCTATAAAGGCTATATTATCGATCGTTATGCTGTTTTTATGTCGCCTATTCATATTTTGATGATTATGATTACTTACTCTGAGTATGAAATTTAGGGATAATTCAATTGGAATTAAACAAGGATTTGATACACGTCACATCCAATAGATGTGCAATTAGGCCTTTGTGATAGCTTATGAGCCTAATGATACGTATATTTCATGTTATAGGCCCATTATCTGTAGGCCTATTTGATTCATATAAATAAAATAAGGAATTTAAATGAATATAAGAAAAAGTTTCCCGCTAATAGGCCTATAGAAGCCAACTCGGTCAGTAGTTTCCTGATTGATTTGAATAGATGAAACTTTGTCATGTTTCTGGAGATTTCCTTTTTAAAATTTAAATTGACCAATATATTTTGAACAAATCGAATTTTCTTGAGTGTCTTTTTCTCTCCGATTATCTACATTGACGGGAGTTCGAATGTGAACTTAAACAAGCGAGTAAATATTTATTGTTGTTTTTCAAGATGAGCTTTTTTTAATGAAAGTCAGTATTAGGGAATCCCCCCCCAAAAAAAATATATATATATATATTTATTTATTATCGGACTTCAGTGTTCAAGGTTCAAGGTTTATTCACATCAACATTTCACATTTTAAAAAAATCAACAATTCAATACAAACAATAATATTATACAATAAAAGTTTTCATAGATAAGCAAAATATCGTAAAAATATATAATACAACAATATAAAAAAGTACTAAATGTATTCTTGTAATTGGTTCTAAAATAAAGAAAGAAAATGTGAGTTGTGGATATGAGGGAGCTAAACGTAAAAGCAAAGCAAGTTGGTTGAAGCCGGCTCCAAATTAAGAATATGCAGTGAGAGTCCCATAAAATATCAATACCACAAGAAAAAGTAGGGAAATAATTATAAAAAAGAGTAAACGAAAAGTAAACAAAAAAGGGGGATACACGAATACTTGTAAATAATGAGTCAAGACAGTGTAAAAGCAACAAATTGGAATTAGAACCTGAAGGAGAATGCAAATAATTAATTCTAATAGTAAAAAAATAATGGAAATCAATGGTAAACAGCATCAGGGGGCAATGAGCGGAAGGGACGAAATGCGGAGGGGACTCAAGTTGATTTCTTTGAATGGTGAATGTGCTAAAAGAGCTTTATACATGTTATATCGTTTTATTTATAAGTTGTAAATTATCAATATTAAGTTAACTTGACTATATTCTATTATATATATATTGTTCTTTAAAGCATTTTGTTCATGCTGAGTCTTTTTACCCGCTTCCGATTTTATGTAAGAACTGGACAGGGTCAAATGGTCTTTATTTACTACAGTAATTTATTTGATCCTATCAGTCCAGTGGGTGCTCAATCTATACTCTGATATGTTGTAGCCTACAATTATGTTCCACTGAATTTCATATACTTTTCATTTCCGAAATAAATAGATAGATAATAATTATACACTCATAAAATTCATGAATAGATTAGAATCATATTCATATAATTAGACAATTTGTAATCAGTGAAAAAATTGTCGGGAAAGGTTTTTTATAAATATATTTCATAAAAAAATACGGAATATAGTTTGAAGGATAAAAAAAAATGATATGGGCGTAGATCAGTAACAAAAAGCAACAACCCTAAAAATAATTGCACTTGGTAAAGGAACATTTTATATAGTGTATTGTACTATAAAACTTGTCAACAATATATTCAATCACAACAAAATTACACACTTTTTCACTCAGAAGTGCAAGTAAAAAAGGTAGAAAAAAGAATAAGTCAGGCCTTATATACATGTATGAATGCGCGCGCTAAGTGAGCGGGGTTAGGGCAGTGGTGAGCGGCAATGGGGCAGGCGCAAGGGGTGACAAGAACGGCGCATTACACATCGGTGCTTGGAAGACATATAATTATTATCATATGAAACAATTTTCCAGTATTTTTTCTTTCAGATGACATATATAAGTAAGGGCATCGTAGCTAATTGAATGAAACGAAAAGGAAAATACGTAAACTGAGCGACGATTGGGCAGCGTACGGTACTCATTTCCAGAGAACCTCTCATTCTCCTCTTCCTCCCCAATCCTCTTTCTATTCCATTCATCCTTCTTTATTTTTATATTCTTCTACATATTCACTTATTGTGATCTTCTTCTTTCCCCACATTTTCTTCTTATTCAACTTTTTATTAATTATTGTCAACGCTAAAGTAAAATAAACCCACATCGTCATCGATCTATATATTTTAATTAGCAGAATCTCAACATTGTCCTACATGCTAGGGCCTAGGCATAAGCCTATAGATCTCGTTGATTTTTTAAAGCTTCTTTCCAATAGGTCAGCTCATGAATTTTTAACATCTTAACTTAAATGAAATGTACAAACTACAATAAACCTCTTCAAAAAAAGTTGTTGTGAATTGTGGACTTACTTCTCCTACATATACAAAATTATGAGCCTTTGCTACTCTTTCTGCTTCTGCACGTCCACCTTTGATATGAACTGCATAAGTATTGGTGTAAAAACCTCCATTATCGTGATTGTCTGATGACGAAGAAGAGCAAGACAGACAACAAAGTTCACACAGAATAATACAAAATAAAACAGAAAAGGTGGTTCCAAACTCCATCACGGTGTAGATGAAACGTATTTGATGTTCCTGATGATAAATCGGAGTTTGAAATAAATTTAAGTCAATATCAATTCATTTACAACTGCAGAGCTTAGCCAACTGGGACTTGACTTGAAATTTAGCTAGCGGGATCCCAATTCAGCTTCAGCGCCTGTCGCTCGGTCTACGGTCTCAAGCACTGACTCGACCGGGGCACAACTGGGGCACTCGCCTGGTCGTCTCCGCTACGTGGAAAAATGCTCGGGCACTGGCACAGGGCTAATACCGGTACTTGTCCCGGAGTTTTACTGTTCTTTAATCATGCCCGATAGTACTTTTGTATCACAAAAGAGAGGGATAAACACCAGTGCTGTCTGAATCATGAAAATTCACACCAAATTAGCAAAGAAATTAACAAAATTGACGACTTCAACGCGGCGATCACTGTCGGACAGATGCGGATTCATTTACTTCCGGCCGGCCGTGATGATAGAACTCCGTGTTTATCATGACGTCATAACATCAGCTTATAATCCCCCGATCTCAATAAGTATTCTTATTGTAAAGTGGTGCAAAACATTATTTATCTTTACATGTACACAAATAAATAAACGGCGATTACATTGATATCGTAAACTTGAATATAGCTGCAAGCATAAGGGTAAAAATGGGCAGTGGCGTGCAGATGGGGGGGGGGGGCCTTGGGGGCGCTTGCCCCCCCCTCCCCATTAAAAATCACAAGAGAAAATTATGATAGGAAAAATATCAAAGAAAGAACTAATATAATAACATTTTCTCAAAACTATCTAAAATCTATCACAAATTAGATATCAATAAATGTCAACATTTCTGCTCGCTCGCTCGCAACTTTTTTAAAAACAAATCTTGCCAAATACGCCATATCTTGTCCCTCAAAAAATGTTTTGGCTCAATACGCCACAGGTCGGGGGAAGGCCTATACCATTGGCTTACAAATTTAATTTTGTAGAGCCTAAATCTCTCAGCAATTTTTTTAAAAATGTGATTTATGAATATAGAGAAGGAGTGGAAGGCAAAGATTGGCTGGGGACTCGATCCGCCCCTTCCCCGCACCATGACTTATGACATTATTTATGCGAGGGAGCAGATCCATGGAATCGAGATGTATTATATGCATGAACAAGAAAAATCCCCAAATTTGAAAACAAAAAAAATAATTATGAAGGATGTTCTGACCGGGGCCCTCCCTCTTACACCCCGGTTGCCATTACTGAGCAGTATCGAATTACTTCTTGATCATGAATTGGGAAGTTTATCCGCTGGTTAATAAATTCACATTCAATTTTTTTTCTTTTATATGTACTTAAGGTCTATTCTAACTTTTGTATTCCTTAGAAAATTAGAAGTGTGTTTTCCTTCAAAATGCATTTTCAAGTCAAAGAGAAGTTGGAGAACTAGCTAGGATTTTTCAAGGACATGGTCCGAACGTCCAAATAATAACTAAGGCTATTAGGAATGTTTCAGAACGTTCAGAAAAAAGAAAAAAAATGTGGGATGAAAAACCGGATGATTCAGAGATGAAACGTCTCATGAATTTACTTGGACAGGGATGGCGCTATAATGTACATGGAGGCGAGGGGGCATTTAAAGGGATATGATCCGGGCTGAAAATATTTATATCTTAATACATAGATTCACTGAGCAAAATGCAGAAAATTTAATCAAAATCGGATAACAAATGATAAAGTTATTGAAGTTTAAATTTCAGCAATATTTTGTGAAAACAGTCGTCATGAATATTCATTAGGCGGGCTGATGATGTCACATCTCCACTTTCCGTTTTCTTAGTGTTATTACATAAAATCATATTTTTTCATTATTTGCTTCATACTTGTGTGAATAATATGTCTCCCTTATAATGAAATAAGTTGCAGCAATAAATATCTAATGCACTAAATAATATGTCAATCCAATTTTCTTGTTCTTGGAGGAAAAAAAATGAATAAACCTATAAGTGGAGATGTGACATCATCATCAGCCCACCTAATGAATATTTGTAACGACTGTTTTCACAATATATTGCTGAAATTTAAAATTCAATAACTTTGTTATTTTTTTTCGATTTTGATGAAATTTTCTGCATTTTGCTCAGTGAATCTATGTATTAAGATATAAATATTTTCAGCCCGGATCATATCCCTTTAAATGCCCCCACATTATAGCGCCATCCCTGTCCAAGTAAATTCATCAGACGTTTCATCTCTGAATTATCCGGTTTTTCATCCCACATTTTTTTTCTTTTTTCTGAACGTTCTGAAACATTCCTAACAGCCTTCGTTATTATTTGGACGTTCGGACCATGTCCTTGAAAATCCTAGCTAGTTCTCCAACTTCTCTTTGACTTGAAAATGCATTTTGAAGGAAAACACACTTCTAATTTATTTAACTATAAATACTTTCAGCCCGGACCATCTCTTTAAGCAATTCCTAGGGTATAATCCCGCACCATAAATGAAAATTATAAAAATAATGAATAAATAGAAAATAAAGGAGAAATGCAATTTGGGTTCCTATTTGCTCCCCTTTCTCGGACCGGGTTAACGCCACTGATTCCAAATTGAACACACTTTGAAAGAAAAAAAAGGTGTGTTCAAGTTAAAAGCAGTGGCGTAATTAAACCGGCGAGCAGTGCCGCCGGGGGGGGGGTGGGGGGGGTGACAGTAAGGATAGAATCGAATAGAAAATTAAAACAAGAAGGAAATATCAACATGGAAAACATGTAAAAGCAACAAAAATACCGGAGAGAATATGGATAAGTTAGCATATATAGACGGAGAGAAAAAAAAACTTTTGTATACATAGTCGAAGGTTCGGGAGAATGGTATAAAGAGAAAATCAAGCGGGGTCCAATTTTAACTGTCAGTCATTCTTTAAGTCATTCATATGGAATTTTGTTGTTGTTGTTTTTTCAAATGAAATTTAAACCCAGATAAACTGTTCAAGCGATATCTTGTAACGTTTCAGACGTAACAAGCATTTATATTAATAGAAATGTTTCCATGATGAGTGTGACCCCGGCCTCCCCCATAAAACGGTGGAAATATTGAGCAGGTTTTTTTTCTATTCAATGACATCGGTGATTAAGAGCAAGCTAAATAATGCTAACTTTCAATATTGAAAAAAAAATCACCCTTCAATGCTATATTCCCTTGCAGACAGTGATGTATGTTTGTATTTTTCATCACTGTTTACAGTCGGTTGACTAAAAGAACAATTTCCCTCTCATATTGTCGCTCAGAAAAGACTATGTAGATTTATTTTTGATATATTATTGTTGGTTTTATTATTGATTTTTTTTGTTGCTCATCAAGAAAGGAGGGATGGTTACGATCTTTAGTCTTCCATCTTCGTTTTGATCACGTCATTCATAAAACGAAAAAAATATCTGTCATTGCCCCCCCCCCCCTTCACTCGGCAAGTCGCAAGCGCTTTTTCATTTCCCAAGGTTGGCAAGTATGTTATGATCATTTTCTATATTCCCAAATACAAAAATTCTCCCCATAACATAGTTTAACTTTAGTCAATTCCCTTACATTTTAGTAATTCTATATCTAAAGATGTCGTTATTTTCTACTTCAAATTACTGAATTGCAATAATAGTAAGGATTAAAGACCTCTCTGTTTAATATTCTTCTCTTCCTTTCCGGTTCTTTTTCTTTTCAACTTTTCCTCCACTACTTGAAAGACAGGGGCGTTGGCCCCCGCCCCCCCTGCGAGTCCTGTCATCTCAACTTGCCTCTGACGGCACCCTCCAAAAATACAGATAATACAGATCATCTTTCTCAAAATTGAGGCAATAAACTCCCCAAAGGCTGATAGGAGTGTAAATTATCAACAGATCAATGAAGGAAACAGAAGAGAATCTACTCCAAACAAGACAACATGCAGCCTTTTAAAGTTAATTTTGCATGATCCCTTTTAATCGAGACGATATTGATGATGATCCATACAGGGGCGGCGGAGCAAAGTTGAAAGTGGGGGGGGGGGGGCACAGCAGGGAAAGAATTAGGGCACCTTTTCTTTCGTAAGGGGCACTAACTTAAACAAGGCCATATGCAGAAATTTTTCACGGGGGGGGGGGGACAGCAGGCATTAACTTTTTGGAAAAAAGATCGAAGCGAAGGAGCAAAGCGACCAAGCCTGTCATTGAGACACTTCTGTAATTTGTTAAGTGAACTTAATGGATTTTGTGCATACTCTTAGGGGGTGTTGCAAGAAAATATTTGCGATCAATTGCTGAAAAGGAAATGATTTTTTTTTACAATTTTTTTAATAGAAAAATATACTGAAATAGCTAAGGGGGAGGGGGTGCACCAATAAAATTTGTGAAAAAACATAGAATTCATGCCATGATTGTCAATGCTTTAATTAATGATTATTTTCCTCAAACATATATGAGGGTTGTGATGGGGGGGGGCAGCTCAAGACCATCTTTAGGTGATTTTTTTTTAAATAAATGGTATGTGTAAAATTAGGTGAAGGGAAGTAATAACAATGTTCCTCAAGGCCTTTTGGAATGCTATCTTTAGTTAAAGTGGCTACCCTTGGTGAACAATGGCATCTGTGTTTGTTATCAACATCATTTATTACTGTTGATACCATCATCATTGTCATCCTCATTATCATCACCATCATCATCATCATTTGTTTGGCGTCACCTGTGCCTGGGAGGCGAAAAGCGAACTGAATCACTATGACCCGCAGGTCTCTCCTCCCGATATAACTGATTGGGGGAATGCAGGTGGACCACTACACTGGGGTTTCCCCCTACTCTTTCATCATCATCATCATCATCACCATCAATGTCATTAAGAAGATTATCACCCTATTATCATCATTACAATTCCCAACCCTTAGAAATTGCTTTTGGTATAACCCAACCTACTCATATTGTGAAAACATCCAATACTTCTTGCAAAAGACAAGAGGCATTGTTCAGAAATAAAATTAATCCCTTAAATCATTTCAGTTTTGATCAGAAATGAGGTATGCCAATGGCTTCACATTTGACTTGTGCTGGTTCATGGGTCCAAGTTTCCACTGTTCAACAAATTGCAAATAAGCCATCAAACCTTGCTCACCATTACAATAATGAAGATAAGATATGATTTTCAGAATACTGGCCCTGACCTATTACAAATTGGGAAATAGATCTTTTGAATGTATAAATTGTTTAGGTCCATTACTCACCCAATGTTTTGTAAAATCATGTCATATATGCAGGGGGGGGGGCTGTGCAATAACATAAAACCCAAACCTCTCATGAAACCAACTCCTGGTTTTTCCAAAGTGATATACCCAACATTTTGTGATTAAACAAAGGGAGTTGTTTTCACGAAAGATTTGGTCAAGCAATTATATTATCGACCAATGGTTTGAAGTAACACAAGTTTGTAAATCATTCAGCAGGGTGCTACATAACTTTTTAGAAGCACTTTCATGGTCATGCAAGTAATTTTTTAAAATATTTGCAATATACTTGCCCAAAAATTTATTTGACTTGCCCGAAAAAATCCTTGAAACAAAAAAGTTTTACCTCTTCAAAAGAAAGTTTTGCAGTTTTATAAACCATTGACCTTTTTCTCTCTTTTGACATGAGCTGATCTATCTTGTTATTGCATTTCTTTTTCCAAAGTGATTTTATCTTGCATGCCATGACCAAAATTAGGGTCAAGATCATATCGACTCTAATTTTTGTCTACTGTAAGAATTTTTTTCTACTGTGTGAATTTTTCTTGTCCAATTCGGGACAGTAGTTTGGTCTTTACTTCAAAACACTTGCCCGACTCTAACTTTTACTTGCCCTGGGCAATCGGGCAAGTGCTTATGTAGCACCCTGCATTCAGACAGAGTTTTAGACACAATGGATCAGTCTGTAACAGTGTTAAACAGTAATAGATGCAAGCTTATAATCTATTTTCCATTCACAGAATTCAAACAACATACAAATTGTTTTTTATGAGACTTAATTGTGAAAAGTAACATGATTGGGGTTGGATTGAATCAACAAATACATGATGCATAAAAAATACTAATGGAAATTCAAATTATACAACTACATGTATTACTAAGATGGAAACAATGTAAAATAACAACAAGTGATAATCCAATCAGGAAAAATTACTCATACTACACAAAGTATTGAGTTTTTTCCATGCAGTTGTCTCTATTTGTAACTACTTGTAACAATAGCAATTTTAATAAGCATTTTTAATGTCAAGCTTCGAAGATATATTTCATGCTACAATGCATTTTATATTTAGAATGAATGCAAAGTGGTAAATTTACATTTCGTGTTTGACTACAATGAAATTCAATTTCTACAGCCCGTTATACATTTTTTTCTGCTTCTCTAAAACAAAATACAAATAGATTATTTTCATGACAAACTTCCTATTTTCAGAGCTCAGTAAAACTCACATATAAAAACAACTTCCTGGTACAGGATACGTTTTAAAATTCGTATTTTACACAAAATAATATCACATATCCAAATCAAATGATATAATTCTAGACCAAGGTATTGTGTCATAAAAGTTGTTATGATAACAAGTTTGCAATACCAGTTTCCTGAAATACTGAAATCACTCAATTCAATTGACTGATAAATATCTTGTTATATAGAATTAGTGCATCTGCTCTTACAGTCTTTCTGAAACAGGAGACATATTTTTTTTTAATTTAGGGTAGCCAGGCAAGGCAATAAATCACAATTCCTGTCAATAGGCCTATACAGAGTTATATATAACATTGGGCAAATCTAGATAGATTTCTCATGAAATGCTCCTCAGGGAGTCACTGAAATGACAGAAAGGACCGTTTTCTGGAAAGATGCCATAAGATCTGTAAAATGTTCACATGATACCTGAGAAGTCACAATGGATTGAATTGAATGGCCAAGATATTTTTCAAACTTCCATACTGTTATTAATGATAAAATCAAAACTATTAGATCTTCAATTTATGAATATGAAATATACAGGTACCACAACACATTCCAATGAATTACAAAACATTTGTTAGCAATGTAATTAGTACAAGGAATCTGTATCATGTCAATGGTTAAGTTTACCAAAGGATTCAGACAGCAAAATAAACAACTTTCATTATAAAAAAAAAACATCTTGCTCTATGGGTAGAAGGTCAAAAAAAAAAAAATTAACCAATTTTTAAGAAATGCAAATCCATATAAAACACAATTTCCATTTTGTAGCAAAATGAAGAATATTTCTTTGGAGTTTGGAACATAAAAAACCCATAATATTCTTATCTGATATCAAATATTAATGACATTTCAGTGTTTTTTTAGATTTGCTAAACATTCACCAATTCAAATAAACTTCTTGTTGGGGGCCCTGTTGCAGAAAGAGTTGCGTTTACACCTCAAAATAATAAGCACAAGTCCCAAATAAGGGTGCCTTATTGGCTGAAAATCAAGTTGCACAAGATTTTTTTTGTTGCGTTTGATCGCAACTCTTTTTGCAACGGACCCCAGGTGTACCTGGCCTTTTACTATGATGATTAATAAGCGGAGTTTGAGCAGAGAAAAAAATATTTCATTCTGAACAAAATTTCCATTTTTGTAGCAAAATTTACAATATTTCTTTGGAACATTATCGTTATATATCAAATATAAATGACATTTTCAGTGTTATGCTTGTCAGATTTCAAATCAACTTCTTGTTCAGGAGCCTGTTTCATTAAGGACTTGCAAATGTTGTTACTTTCCCATTATGGCAACTACCATGGTAACCTTGATTCTGATTCGCTGCTGAGCCCTGTTGCCATGGTAGTTGCCATTATGGCAAAGTTACAACAGTTGCAAGTCCTTTATGAAACGGGCCCCAGTTGTACTTGGCCTGTAAGCCAAGTTGAACCTGGTCACACTTGAACAGAAATAGTATTTTCTCCTGAGCTGTGCTTCTTTTCATGTCTGAATAGCTCTGTTTGTGTGATATACCTCATATGACATTGAGAGCATTTATGGAGATTAATCCCATCGTGTTTACTAACGATATGCTTGGTAAGGAACGACCTGAATTTGAATGTCATTTCACAATACCTGCATTTATGCACCACTGCTGTGTCTGTGTGTTTTCTTACATGGATGGCGAGGGAGTGTGTAGATGGGAATATATACTTGCATATGGCGCATTTATATGGGTTTTATCTCTGTGTGATTTCATGTGCTTATTGTAACTTTTTTTGTACCTGAATGACTTCTTACACTTAATGCACTGAAGAGAGCCTTCCGTGGGGTGTTCAGTTGTTCTATGGATCTTCAGTGCTGACTTTGTTTTGAACGACTCTTTACAAGAAGAACAGTGGAATGGCTCCGGGGGAGAGTGTTTTCGGAGATGCTTTTCGAGGTTGTCCTTGAAATAGAAGCTTTTCTCGCATTTAGGACAGCCGTGAAGGGGAGCGTGACTTTGCATGTGATTCGTTAGATTGTTTTCGTACATGAATTCCTTCTGACATACCGTACACTTCAAAGATTTAGCAGAGTGGTGAGGAGTGGCGTGCCTTTTCATATGATTCTTGAGACTGGTTTCAAACATGAAATTCTTTTTACATTCCGAACACTTGAATGGCTTTTCTCTAGTATGTGTTCGCATATGCTTCTCCAGGTTCTGCTGGAAGAGAAATTCCTTCCCACACTCGGCGCATTTAAGCTTTTGGTGCGTTTTCATGTGTTTATCAAGGGAATGCTTGTGAATGAACGCTCGATAGCAAACGAGACAATCATACTGCTTCACTTTAGCGTGGGTTCTTATATGGATATTGAATGCAATTTGCGATTCGTATGTCTTATCACATGTACTACACTGCCACTCCTTCTTCTTGTGGCTATCATTTATATGTTCTAGCAACTGATTTTCTTTCCAGAATCCGTCTTCGCATTGAGAACACTTATGGTACTTGGTCCCAGCATGAATGACGGCCACATGCTGCAGCAAACTACTCTTACTCATAAAAGAACTGGGGCACTTTGGGCATTTGAGACTAATTTCAGTTTTTGCGGGGCTCTTTCGCTTTGGTGCTTTGGGCGGATCATGCTTTTTCAAATGTTGACGAAGGCTGAACATACTAGTCAAGAGCTCCCTACATATATGACATCTATAACGTTGACGGTTTTTTCCTTTTGTAGAACTCGACCCTCCCTCACCCTTGGTATTCGAGGAAAGACGTTCTGCAGTAACTGCTCTATTTTTTCCATGACTATGTGGATACGAAGTAGGAGTCAACACTTTCTTGCTCTTGGAACTCGGATTAGAACATGATGGCTTCTTTCGTTTGCCTTTATGTGGATGTTTCTTGGAAACAGCCCTATGGTAGAACTTTCTATTGTCTACAAAGTACTCATGCTCATTCTCATTGGTGTGGAGTCTTAGGTGTTCAAAGAGGGAACCTTTAGAAGGGAATCCCCTCCTGCAAGTGGAGCAACAGGATACCTCTTCCTCAGTCCTCTGTTTACCAATGAGTGTAGCGAATTGAGCGATGGCAGCAAATCTCAATGGATTGTTCCAGTATGGAATTGGTTGATCAGAATTTGGATGATGGCTATCAATGGGTTCTGAGGGTTCTTCTTTGACAATTGATAGGATTGGTTTCTCGTCTGCTGATGCATGGTCGATTGGTATCTTGTGTTCATTCTCTGTGTCAAAAGAATTGGGTGGTTTGTATTGATCTGAGGAAAAAAGGATGATAGGAAAGAAATCTTATTTGAATATGAATTCTGTGATCTGCAAAGGCTGGTTGGACAGAGATCACTAAGTTCCAGTAGGCAAGTAACGATCATGTGCATTTCCAAAGACAGCGCATACAATCAATGGCTACAGTACTTAATGATTATGACAAGCTGATACATTGCTCTACAATGTCAAAGCATCAACTAATATATTTCATGACTGATACATACTCCAAATAGTGCTAATAATAGCTTATTCACGAGTTGGTAGTTTTATGATTTTAAAAAAAGCTAAGAAATTGATCACATACTGTAGATTTTGCTGGTTACCCATACCAACTGGACTGATTTTTGGTTAGGAAAAACAGTATTACTCAATTAAATATTGACCAAATTTCTAGGCTACATTGCTGGCATAATTAGATATGTAGTGCCCACTACCCAGGACCAAAATCCAGTTGAAACCAATTAGAGCAAAACCAATTGAAACCAGTTGGCCAACTGGTTTCAATAGGGAAATTGGAACAACTGGTTCCAATTGAAAACCAGTTGCCAACTGGTTCCAGTTAAAACCAATTGGGCAACTGGAACCAGTTGGCTATTGGTTTCAATTGGTTTTCAATTGGTTCCAGTTGTTCCAATATCCAATTGGAGGCAACTGGTTTCAATTGGTTCCAGTTGAAACCAATTGGAGGCAACTGGAACCAGTTGAAACCAATTGGTTTCCAACTGGATCCAATTGGAACTTCCAGTTGGAATGAACTTAATTAGTTACAAATTAATTAGCATTTGCACTAACTATTGCTCATGCCAACACAGAAGCAGTGTTATTTGTCTATTAATACCAATGTAAAGGGCATTGATAAAATACAGACTTTCATATGTATATATTCATATTGGAGTTCTTCAAATATATGTATTTTTATTTGATGTAATTTGGTAACAGTTAGTGGTGTACTAATTATCTTTGAATCTGTTTTTGATTATAATCTATAACATTTATGAACATGGTTTTCACTGCTAAGTATTGGAAACACTTATCTGAAAAAAGTGTGGAACTTCAAATTGAAAAAAATTTAATAGATACATTGCAAATTATGATGAATCGCATAAAACATTAATCTGTGCACACTGTCAGAAAATATGCAAATTAACTGGTTTCAATTGGATCCAGTTGGGTAACTGGAAAATTTCCAATTGGAAACCAATTGGAAATCATTTCCAGTTACCCAACTGGATCCAGTTAGGATTTCCAGTTACCCAACTGGTTCCAGTTTTATTTCCAGTTGCCCAACTGGTTCAAATTAGAACTTAGTTACCCATCTTTCCAGTTAGAAGTCATCTCCAGTTACCCAATTGGTTCCATTTAGGATTTCCAGTTACCCGATTAACTGGTTCCAGTTAGAAATCATTTCCAGTTGGAAGTCATTTCCAGTTACCCAACTGGTTCCAGTTAGGATTTCCAGTTGCCCAACTGGTTCCAGTTAGGATTTCCAGTTACCCAACTGGTTCCAGTAAGAAATCATTTCCAGTTGGAAGTCATATCCATTTACCCAACTGGTTCCAGTTAGGATTTCCAGTTGCCCAACTGGTTCCAGTTAGGATTTCCAGTTGCCCAACTGGTTTCAATTGGAAATTGTTGAATTCCAGTTAAAACCAATTGAAACCAGTTGAAACCAATTGAAACCAGTTGAAACCAAAATCCAATTGAAACCAGTTGGATTTCCAACTGGTTTCAATTGGATTTTGGTCCTGGGTAGGCAGGGCACTTCGAAGCGTG
This sequence comes from Lytechinus variegatus, assembly GCF_018143015.1. NCBI lineage: Eukaryota > Metazoa > Echinodermata > Echinoidea > Temnopleuroida > Toxopneustidae > Lytechinus > Lytechinus variegatus. The sequence continues at coordinate 34,001,161 of NC_054744.1, read as the reverse complement.
GTACAGACTGACAATCAGTGGGTGTTTCATATTAAGCTATTCCTAAGTTACCGCTTCTTTATGAGCAAGTGGTGATCCTTTCTTAGGAACTACATCAACACCAAAAGAAATCTGGTGTTATCATTCCACAAGAAAGGCTCACCAGCCATTTGTAAAGTCGCTAGTAACTTTATACAAACAGCTTCACGAAACACCCACCAGCCTACACAAACTGCGACTAAAAAACTGGCAGCTGATGAACACAACAAACCTAATTTTTCACACTCATCATCAGCCCAAATTCACAACGATGGTTTTGAAAACCAATGGTTTATGCAGATTTCATGTATAAATAACGCTTAATGTAGCGCGTATTTGGCGGTGTATAAAAATTCCATTGCTGATGCAGTTGTCAGTGTGCGCCAAATTAACACCTCTTAACATGGTAAAAAAAAATTTATTCCCAAGTCCACTGTTTGAAGAGTGGACTCATGAATAAAAAAGAGCGTGGATAACCACGGCAACAGGTGTCAACTTGGCGCACTGTGACAAAATCGGGCATCAGCATCGGACGTTTTTAATATACGTGGCAAAATAAGCATAATTTTTACATGAAATATGCATAAACCATGCAACGGTGGGTTTTTAAATCCACCTTTGTGAATTCGGACCATTAATTTTGACATGTGACAGATCAGAAACTGGATAGAATCTTGACAGAACATAGAAGAAATGCATGCCTCCACCATATTACCTGACCTTTGTCATTTTCTACACATTTCATATGGTCTTAGTGACCTTTGACCTCAAGACCCCCAAATCTAATCAGATCATCTTCACTCATATATGCATGCATGAGCAAAGTTAAGTGAGATTTTAAGTTTGGGCTGTCACAAGGGCAAAATCATCCATCACCCTTCATTGCCAGTCTTGCCTATTTTAAAGCTAAATGAAAGTAGTTGCAGTTAAAACATTGATTTCGTGAGAAAGTCTGTAAAACCAAGGTTAAGTATTATCATATCATCACGGATCTAAATCTGGTACAGTTTAATACATAAACTGAACTTTGTGAAATCATAAAATCTAAGCTGAACAAGTGGAATGCCTCTGGCCGTCTCACCTGCATCACGAGATTCAACATAGCAGCATTGCTGACTTTGAAAACTACTATAACTCGCACAAGATGTTTAGTGATACTTGGTTACTCTTATTTTCACGTTTTATGAACTAGAACAATACACTTACAGAGATAGGATGGTAATTCAACAAATACCCCCAAGGTGGCCAAAATTCATTGACCTCACATGACCTTTGACCTTGATCATGTGACCTGAAACTTGCACAGGATATTCAGTGATACTTGATTACACTTATGTCCAAGTTTCAAAAGTCAGATCAATAAACTTGCAAAGTTATGATGGTAATTCAACAGATACCCTCATTATGGCCAAAGTTCATTGACCTTTGACCTTGGTCATGTGACCTAAAATGTGCACAGGATGTTCAGTGACACTTGATTACTCTTATGTCCATGTCTTATGAACTAGACCAACATACGGTACTTTCTAAAGTTATGATGGTAATTCAACAAATACCCCCAATTCGGCCAAAGTTCATTGACCCTAAATGACCTTTGACCTTGATCATGTGAACTGAAACTTGCACAGGATGTTCAGTGATACTATACTTGATTACTATAATGTCTAAGTTTCATGAATCAGATACAAAAACTTTTAAAGTTTTGATTGTAATTCAACAGATACCCCCAAATCGGCCAAGTTCATTGACCTTGGTCATGTGACACGACACTCATGCAGGATGTTTGGTGATACTTGATTGACCTTATGTCCACGTTTAATGAACTAGGTCCATATATTTTCTAAGTTATGATGACATTTCAAAAACTTAACCTCAGGTTAAGATTTTGATGTTGATTCCCCCAACATGGTCTAAGTTCATTGACCCTAAATGACCTTTGACCTTGGTCATGTGACATGAAACTCTAAGAGAATGTTCAGTAATACTTAATCTACCTTATGGCCAAGTTTCATGAACTAGGTCCATATACTTTCTAAGTTATGATGTAATTTCAAAAACTTAACCTCGGGTTAATGGGTTGATGTTGACGCCGCCGCCGTCGGAAAAGCGGCGCCTATAGTCTCACTCTGCTATGCACGTGAGACAAAAACGATCTCATCGAAGATCGCCAACACAGATAGGCACACATGGGACAGTGTATATTGTCATTGCTGGAATAAAGACCCGACGAAAATGTCAGAATCCGCACATATTTTGCTTATTGCTCAGCAATTACACAATTGTTTCCAGAATCCTTTGGCACATATTTTTTATTCATACAAACAGACACTTGGGTGTTCATTATATTGGATTCTGTAAAAAGACATTTTGAGACCATTACCACAACTGGCATTTACCTTTAAGTCATTTAAGGCAATTAGCTTTTTGAAAAACCAACACGTTTCAAACGAAATAGATATAATAAAACTAAATAAATTAATGATATATGAATAGGGCCTACCTTTTTGCAGAGTTGCCTCAATATCATCCCCCTCTAAAATTTCTTGCTTGATGTGTATAATACCTGAAATAGGAGGAACAATGGTATGCTGAAAATGAGAGCATATATAATTCACACAATAAAAATTATTATACAAGGTGGGTATTTCATAAAGCTGTTCCTATGATATAACTGGTGACAATTTCCTGTCCTACATAATAGCTGACTTTAATAGCACCTTGGAACATGTTCGAGTCATGCGTCAAGTCTTGCGTAATTTTACGAACAGCTTTACGAAACACCTATCAGGTAATTGATGTAAAGTAATGTAAAGACAATTTATCATCCTCCCTCTCAAGGTCAACGATGCAAGGCAACTCCATGGAAGATTTTCAGTCTCAACAGACCATGCTATACAAGTTCCTGTTGAGTCTGAAATTTTCACAAAGCAATATGCAAGTGACCTGAATCATAACCTTATAATATGAAACTCATTGGTTTAGAACATCTTGAAAGTTAGATTTACAACTGCAACACCAAGTGCTGTATATTTCTGGCTCTCAGAGAAAACACATTTAATAGTTGCAGAATGCAAATAGATGCACTTGACAAAAGTCAAGGTCTGTTGAGGTCAGGATTGGCTGGATAAAAAAATACTGATGGAAATAGTGCCTTGATAATAAAAAAAAAGAAAAATAAGTAGTTGGAAATTTAGCCTACAAAATATACTTTGTCTTTTCAGGTATTGCTGTGGTGTTTCTCGAGCATATCCTAACATAATCCTCTACCTCTCTGTACATCTTAACCCTATCTAGGCCAGGGGGAGGGGGCCTCGGAGGCCCCCCTCAACGAATTGCGCAATATTTTTGCCGCGTGAAATTTTTTGACCGCGCCGCTTGCTGACTTTTTACTTTCAGGTCTTGCGCAACTTTTGAGACCAACTTTGTGTCACCCGGGTACATGGTTCTGAAATTACGCAACATTATGTAAGTGCATGTCAGACCAAAAATTGCTCAAAAACGTGATTTCGTGTACAAAGTCAATGCAAATTGTGTTTTCAACCAAAATTCATAAATGTATGATTATTTTTAGTTTTGCTGGTCTAAATGTATTTATTTTATGCTTTTTATGATCACAGAAGAGTCACCAACAAATTTCATTGAAAAAAACAATGAAAAACAAAAGGTAAAAAAACAAAGAAATACATAAGAAATTACAAAAAACAATAAAATACATAAGAAAATTATTTGATATCGCAATTTTTTCATTTACACTTGCTAAGAACACCACAAAGAGTTTCTATACCAAAAATTAGTACATTTGGAGCTTTATTTAGGGAGTTAGAGGAAAAAGTATGATTTCGCATACTAATTACGCATAAATTAGCATAATCACTTAATAGCGATTCGCATGAAATAAATTACTATACAATCTTGTAGATTATGTCCCAGGCAACCCACGTGCCAATTTTCGGCGCAATCGCGCGGTCGACGGCCGAGATCTTAGGGGGGGGCCTGGGAGGCCCCCCCCCCCGCCATATGAACTCCAAAAATACCCCGGCCTAGATAGGGTTAAGGACTTCTCAGCACTTACAAGATTGATCAAGTATTTCCCATATGGGCAGATAATACCTAACATTTCCTGGGTAATTGCCAACCCTTGTTGCAGTGACCAGTACAAACAAGCTCAATGTTCAATAATCAGCTATAAATGGCTAATCAAGGTTCTTGTGTGAACTCTTCTGTCAGTGGGATCAGGTGGCTTACATGTATCTACAAAATTAGCTCCAATGGGCAAGCTGAAATTCTGCCCCTTGCAATGTCTGATGCTATATGAATGTTTGCTTGTATTGTGCCCTTTCAACATTTTGATAAACAGGGCTTCTTTGGTTGCTTTTCAGATTGAACTTTCTGGTAATGTATAACAGCCTTGCCCACATTTAACCCCCCCCCCCCCTGTATTTCGCCCTTTTCCTCAAAAAGGTGCCATTGCAAAATGCCCCCCCCCCCTTGACCACCACCTCCTCCTCATATGTGACTGAACCTAAATTTTGAGACTTGTATTCAATTCAAACCTTCATACACACCTCTTTTGATCTGGTCTTGGGATGATTCATCTTGTTCCACATACTCTCTATCTATTACTTCTTCTTTGAAATCCAAGGTAACTAAAATAATAATAATAATAAAAACAAACAATATCTTAACAAATCATCGAAACAACTACATCATTCACAGCAGGCAACTTCGTTTTTTATCATCAGGGGCTTCTTTTCACAACTTACTATCTGGGCAGACAAACAAACTGGGCGGTATATATACCTCACGCTATAGATTGTTACAGTTGAATGGTTAAAACTGCATCATGTGACGCTATGCTATTCCGTCTATCGTCGTCTCAGGGGTTTGAATCAATACTGTACATTTCTTCTATCAAACCCTCTGATATAGTACTCGTACCCCTGAGGAAGGGACCACAAGTTGTGTTTCTATGCGTGCATCTAGCTGGCTCGAGCTCACTGGCTGTGATTTGCTACTGCTCAGTCGATGTACACGCAGCCAACGGGCACGCTGGCTGGCAAACTGGATTTATTGGTTGTCCTGGCCAGCAGAGCAGCCCGGAGAGTACCACTGACATAAATTTCAATTTAAGTGATTTAGCAGTTCTAATTGAGATTAAAGTTACACTAGTGATTCTGAATCTGAAATATAATCAATTGTGGATAGAATTATGTGATTATCCATGAGTATATACCAGGATTGTAAGTATAGCGGGAATTATTTTCAGAGGTTGGACTGGCATTACTATTTTTCCTGAGGGGCGAAGCCCCGAGGGAAAAATAGTAATTTGGCCAGTACAACTGAGGATAAATAATTCCCTCTATATTTTGAAATAAAGGCCTGGTATATCTGTTTTATGACCTTCATTTAATAAGGCATATAGAACAATAGTCTACCTACTCTTGTGCACGTAGATCATCTTTTCTTAATGCGCTGCGCAGACTGATCTACTTTTCCCGAAACCACGCGCTCAGCGAAACGCGGATTTGTGCCTGCGCCGTCCCTTCACGGGACTTGCCCGGTAGATTCAACTTGCTGACCGGTGCGCCCGAGAGATTGCATGATCTGTGACGTCAATGATGGAATAGTCGACTATTCCATCATTGACGTCACGGAATAGCACATTTTCTTCAGTGGGCGTTTCATTTTCAACATCATCGCAAAATAGTGAGAATATGTTTGTCACATGATGCTATTCAAACCAATCAGCATACAGGATTCATTTTATGTAAGATATAAAACAAAATATAGACTGCTCTGTATTCGGATGACAGTGAAAATCATCACTCCCTTGGTGCTTTTCATACCGGCCCTTCTATCACCACTCAGCCAAGGCCTCCGCGTGATAGAAGGATAAATGATAATTTACACAGTCATCTTCATAACATTGCATAAAAAGATACCCATTATAATGCTATATATGGGGAAATGTAATAACTGCCAACCCCCTCCCCCTGAATAAATACGATATGAAAATCACCCTCATCTTGAAACCATGACCCAGGGCTTCAACTCATCCAAAGGCATCCAAGGTTGGCCTATATGGATGCATTAATGACTGGTGCCAAACTGCCAATGCTCCTTCACAGGCTCTAGATATGTCATGTACCGGTACTCTAATTTTTCCCTTTGAACTAGGATAGATAGTGTAAAAATGTGCCATTTTCAAAAGTGGCCATTCACTGTTAAAACTATCAGAATTTGATCACTGATGACCAATCATAAAACCCTACTAAAAGTACTAATCATATATCATCACCAATCAAATTCATGATCTGTATTATATAATCTTTGAGATACATGTATGTCTGGTATTCACTTCATATCAAACAATACACTTTGAATTATTCTTTTCCCCCTATCTCTCCCCTTTCAACTTTTTTTTTTTTTTGGGGGGGAAGGCCCCTCCAGGATCTGTTCTCTATCTTTACTTCTGTTCTTTCTCCTTCAAACCCCTTTTCCTGCATTTTTTTCTTTTTCTTTTTTTCTGTCCCATTTATTCTGTCTTTTTTTTATTTGGGGTTGGGGGAGGAAGGCCCCTCTGACCCCGCTGGATTGGTTTCCTCTATCTATAATGCTGTTCTTCCATACCCCTTTAAAAAAAATTCTTCTTTTCCCCTCTCTATTCTCCCCTTTTATCGTGTTTCTTCTCCATTTCGGGGGAGGAGGGGGAGGCAAGGCCCTCCCAGCCACCTGGATCTGTTTTCTATCTATATTTCTGCTCTTTTCCCTATTTCCCCCTGTACTTACCGTAAATTTTCTTTTCTTCTTCTAGATGCACAAGATACAATTTATCGCATGTAGAATTTGAAATTATATCTGTGATAAATTGTCATCTCACAATACCAATTTCATTTTAGGAGAAAATAAAATATTCAGAAGATAAAATGACCTCAGAATACCACCCATATAAGCCTTAGGAACCATTTAATGGGCAACTTTTCCTCAAAACCTTGTTATTTCACTTTACTAGACCTGAGGGTATAATGCAGAATGGAATGAAATGCACATAATTTTGCAATTCTAGCTAAAATAAAAAAATGTAAACCCTGGTTATGACGTGTTCCGGCAGGTTGTCATTACAATATCTAAACAGTAATAACCGCTCTTTCTGGGAAATTATTCCACAGTTTCTGACATTTTACTGTCATCCCCATTGGTGAGTGGAGCCAAAGTCCAACGTACTTTAGTAGAACAACCAATTTACAGAGACTCAAAGCATTTTCATATTTTGTCTGTATATACGTGTAGGCCTATACAATAATATCATGCATTTTTAGTTATTTTAACAGAGCTGCTGTCCATGTACTACAAGATTGTCACGGACAAGAGGAAACTAATCTCAATTCCCAAATTTTGGGAATTGAGATTATTTTCAGTCTTGATCTGTGGATGACTAAGCTAAGATTTACCTTTCTGTTCACCTTCGATTTCATTCTCCATCACTTCTTATTTGAGTAATTATCTGTGTGAATAATAAAAGGTAACAATGTTAGGGGGTTTAAAAACACACTGGGAAGAGAATCCATGGGAAGGAGGGGGGCAGCAGGGTGATTGTTATGTTAAATAACCTAGACTCTAATGTCAGGGGAAGCGGGGGGGGGGGGGGGGGGGGGGGGGGGGGGTTAAAGTAAATAACAGGGGAAAAAAAAACGAAACAGCATTTCTACTAAAAAGCATCACCTTAATTCTCTCCTTTATATTGTCTTTCACATATTTATTCATCTTCCTTTCCTTTTCTTTCTATAATTTCAAAGAATGACGGAAACCTTTCTCTTGTACTCTTTCTTTCATCCTTCTTTTATTCTAACTTTCTGTTGTTTTTTTTTCCTTCAATTTCTTTCCTTCTCAATTCATCTCTTTTCTTTCTCTCCTTCATTCAGCTCCCTTCCAATTCTTTATATTTTCTACAGATCTACTGTGTGTGGGCTTCTTTGTTGATCTTTGTTTGTGAATTGTCCTTACTTCATTTTGTGAAATCTGATCACCCTGTTTACAACTTTTAGAACCCTTACCATGACAAAAATCTTGCTTTGGAGAGCAGTATACCCCAGTTTCCCTTATCATCAAATCTCTTCTCCCAGTACTACAAACCCTATTGCCCTCAAGCATGAAATTTAAGTATAGAAACACCTGTTTCTTGACCTCGGTCCGAAGATAATACACCCCAGCATCAACGGTCACAGCAGGGGGCCACACACGATGGATTGCAATGTGTGTAGTTCTGATGAATGCATGGAGTTCCATGTATACATGCGTTGATAGAAACTTTAAATTTTTTCTTCCTTTCTTTCTTTCTTTCTTTCTTTCTCTCTCTCTCTCTTCCTTTCTTTCTTTCGTTAAGACTGTATCATTGCGCGAGTGAACGGCATGCATCCCATATTTTCTTGCTGGACGGACAGAAACTATATGGGATGCATCGCGGTCCTTGCATGCTAAGCATACCGTAATTTTTATTCCGCTTACTTTCCTTATTTCGAGGTCGATTTTCTTCGTTCGAAATTGAAAATGGACTAGTATTGGATGTCTGAATGTAATATGCCTTTGAAAACGTGATTAATATCGAATACAATAATTTCATTCCGAAGATCCTTCTACAGGCAGACAAGTCTTACGTAATAGCACAGCTGTTGTTTATCATTTCGTCCTTGGCTCAACGCTCGTTTAGCTGGCCCGTGGTGGTGAAATTGAGACAAGGGGATTACCTGGCCAAGATGGGTTTATCGGGGTTGGAAATGTTGTTTGAGATTTTCCAAACGAAAAATGGGGTATACGACCGCAGTTTGCAGTCCGAAGTGCGGTCGAGAATCAAACGGGAAATTTTGTAATGTTAGATGAGGATTTTTGTTGTCACAAATGGGCTTCTGACCTCAGTGGGACAAAATTTTGGGTGGAAAAATCATGCTTTGGTGTTGTTTCTTTTGTCCTTTTGCAAAGCAATCTTCAATACCGTTAATCGGTATGGCCTTTAAGGCTTTATGGGAGTGCCTTATTGGAGTTTCCCATAATCATTTTCCCATATTGGCCCTGGCACGCGCCTCTACCATGTCTACTAGCCTGCTCTAACGTTAGTATACCCAGTTGTTGTGTATCCGGACGGGTTGTGTGTCCGGACGATCAATTTTAGAATGTCATTTGGAAAAATTTACCAGCAAAGTTCCATCAGTTTTTAGTACAAAATGTTATGAAAATATTATAAAGAACAAAATAGAAAATGATTACAAGTAATGGATTCATATTTTTAGTGTAATCCACAGACAAAAAAAGAAGGCTTCAAAAAGATAAAGTGTCTGGACATCCGACCCCCCATCCTACTGATCACTGATGTAAATTAAGATGGGGGATCATGGGGATTGGTAACAGGGAGCTCCCGCCCTCGCAGCAGGTGGGAGCTCCAGCTCCCGCCTTGGTTAGGGGATCGGGTGTCCGGACACTTTATATTTTTGAAGCCTTTTTTTTGTCTTGATCTTTGAATTACACTAAAAATACGAATTTAACTAATCATCTTCTATTTTGTTAAAATATTTCCTGACATTTCTTACTAAAATTAAACATTGATAAAACTTCCGGCATTATCGTGATCCAAGTCCCCGGTGACTCGGATCCACGGACAATTTTTCACAACGTAAAACATGTCCTACCTGTTTCTACCAACCTCCATCGTTGTCTCTTTTCAGTCTCCACCAAAGATTGTAGAGCGCCGCGTACGCGAGCTCTACAATCTTTGGTCTATCTTCACTTTATTGGCGTTATGAATCAGATCGAATTGCATCTATATACTTCTTTTCAATCTCTATTGCTTTAGTTAGTAAATTAGTACTTTTCATATAAATAAATCATGATTATATTCATCTTTTTATGTTTCCCACACTATGAAATTTGCTTTATTTCGTTTACATTTTTACTAAATAAATCGGCCCCTATATCCCTCGAACAGTCTCAATTGCTTTATTTCGTTGATTCCTAATTTACTAAATAAATCAGGATTGAATAATCTTTTCAATCTCCATTGCTTTATTTCGTAAATTAGTACTTTTCATATACATAAATCAAGATTATATTCATCTTCTTATGTTTCCCACACTATGAAATTTGCTTTATTTCGTTTACATTTTTACTAAATAAATCGGCCCCGAGTATATCCCTCTTCTGCAGACATTGCTTTATTTCGTTTATCCCTAATTTACTAAATAAATCAAAATTGCATCTACTTCTTTTCAGTATATATAGGCTTTATTTCGTCGTACTTTTTAATTATGCTATGAATAAATCTCATGATATGTTTGTCAAGATTATGCTTTATTTCGTCTATCACGTTTTTACTAAATAAATCAAAATGCATATCTCTCTCTTAACTGTCTCCATTGCTTTATTTCGTAAGGTACGTAAAAAAAATGTCGGTCTATAATTACTCCTCGTGATTCAAGTCCCCCTTCATCCGAATTAAACCACTGTGTTACTTGTTTCCTATTTTCGATGATGAATTATTAAGATCAATAGAATTGAATTAAAACAGTATACTACTCCTCGTGATCCAAGTCCCCTCTCCTAAAAATACAAAACGGCAATTAACCCGTTGATATTCATCTACCCCTCATTTCCCTCCTCTTCAAAACCACTCTGCCACTTTTAGACAGTTTCCTAGAGATGATTAATAAATATTTTCGATAATAAGAATCATTAAAATCAATGAAAATCACATTAAAGACACTATTTAACTGTCTAAAGAAGTTTGAATTAAAACAGTATACTACTCCTCGTGATCCAAGTCCCCTCTCCTCAAAATACAAAACGGCAATTAACCCGTTGATATTCATCTACCCCTCATTTCCCTCCTCTTCAAAACCACTCTGCCACTTTTAGACAGTTTCCTAGAGATGATTAATAAATATTTTCGATAATAAGAATCATTAAAATCAATGAAAATCACATTAAAGACACTATTTAACTGTCTAAAGAAGTTTGAATTAAAACAGTATATACTACTCCTCGTGATCCAAGTCCCCTCTCCTAAAAATACAAAACGGCAATTAACCCGTTGATATTTCATTTCCCTCCTCTTCAAAACCACTCTGCCACTTTTAGACAGTTTCCTAGAGATGATTAATAAATATTTTCGATAATAAGAATCATTAAAATCAATGAAAATCACATTAAAGACACTATTTAACTGTCTAAAGAAGTTTGAATTAAAACAGTATATACTACTCCTCGTGATCCAAGTCCCCTATCCTAAAAATACAAAACGGCAATTAACCCGTTGATATTCATCTACCCCTCATTTCCCTCCTCTTCAAAACCACTCTGCCACTTTTAGACAGTTTCCTAGAGATGATTAATAAATATTTTCGATAATAAGAATCATTAAAATCAATGAAAATCACATTAAAGACACTATTTAACTGTCTAAAGAAGTTTGAATTAAAACAGTATATACTACTCCTCGTGATCCAAGTCCCCTATCCTAAAAATACAAAACGGCAATTAACCCGTTGATATTCATCTACCCCTCATTTCCCTCCTCTTCAAAACCACTCTGCCACTTTTAGACAGTTTAATAGACATGATTAATGAATATTTTCGATAAAAAGAATCATTAAAATAAATGAAAATCACATTAAAAACACTATTTAACTGTCTAAATACTCCTCGTGATCCGAGTCCCCTTCCCGTGTTAAGTTCGTTCAATTTCCCATAGGAGGGGACTTGGATAACGAGGAGTACTATTACTCGTGATCCAAGTCCCCTCTCCTAAAAATACAAAACGGCAATTAACCCGTTGATATTCATCTACCCCTCATTTCCCTCCTCTTCAAAGCACTCTGCCACTTTTAGACAGTTTAATAGACATGATTAATGAATATTTTCGATAATAAGAATCATTAAAATCAATGAAAATCACATTAAAAACACTATTTAACTGTCTAAATACTCCTCGTGATCCGAGTCCCCTTCCCGTGTTAAGTTCGTCCAATTTCCCATAGGAGGGGACTTGGATAACGAGGAGTACTATTACTCGTGATCCAAGTCCCCTCTCCTAAAAATACAAAACGGCAATTAACCCGTTGATATTCATCTACCCCTCATTTCCCTCCTCTTCAAAACCACTCTGCCACTTTTAGACAGTTTAATAGTCATGATTAATGAATATTTTCGATTATAAAAATCATTAAAATCAATGAAAATCACATTAAAAACACTATTTAACTGTCTAAATACTCCTCGTGATCCAAGTCCCCTTCCCGTGTTAAGTTCGTCCAATTTCCCATAGGAGGGGACTTGGATAACGAGGAGTACTATTACTCGTGATCCAAGTCCCCTCTCCTAAAAATACAAAACGGCAATTAACCCGTTGATATTCATCTACCCCTCATTTCCCTCCTCTTCAAAGCACTCTGCCACTTTTAGACAGTTTAATAGACATGATTAATGAATATTTTCGATAATAAGAATCATTAAAATCAATGAAAATCACATTAAAAACACTATTTAACTGTCTAAATACTCCTCGTGATCCGAGTCCCCTTCCCGTGTTAAGTTCGTCCAATTTCCCATAGGAGGGGACTTGGATAACGAGGAGTACTATTACTCGTGATCCAAGTCCCCTCTCCTAAAAATACAAAACGGCAATTAACCCGTTGATATTCATCTACCCCTCATTTCCCTCCTCTTCAAAACCACTCTGCCACTTTTAGACAGTTTAATAGTCATGATTAATGAATATTTTCGATTATAAAAATCATTAAAATCAATGAAAATCACATTAAAAACACTATTTAACTGTCTAAATACTCCTCGTGATCCAAGTCCCCTTCCCGTGTTAAGTTCGTCCAATTTCCCATAGGAGGGGACTTGGATAACGAGGAGTAGTATTACTCGTGATCCAAGTCCCCTATCCTAAAAATACAAAACGGCAATTAACCCGTTGATATTCATCTACCCCTCATTTCCCTCCTCTTCAAAACCACTCTGCCACTTTTAGACAGTTTAATAGACATGGTTAATGAATATTTTCGATAATACGAATCATTAAAATCAGGGCTGCCAACTATCACGCAATCTGCGTGAGTCTCACGCATTTCACCCGATTCTCACTCTCACGCTGATCATAGGAATTCTCACGCTGAACCCCGAAAATAAAGAGAAAAAAAGTTTATTAGCCTATATCGGATATTCAATAACATTATAACCCGGCCAGGCGAAAGTTTCAAAGTTTTTAACCACACAAGCGCAAAGCTAATATACCATCAATGCAAATTGGTTTCGGTTTGCCGCGCAAAGACAAGATATTGAGTTGCGATTGGCTTACTGTATTCCGCGTGTGAGTGCGGGTGGCGTCGAAATTTTACTATGAAGCGGGGGTTTTGTGCGCACGAGGCACAACGAGCGATCGAGTGTCAATGCAATGCCAGCAGCCATGCCATGCGATAGCCCGCCGGCCCGGCGCTGAGATGCCGCGCCGGCGCCCGCGCAACTCAGTATACTTCTACTTCAGATTTCAGCCGGTAGGTAAGTTGTCTCTTGTCTTGTCTTGAAAATATGTTTTGATCAGATCCTTTATATGCCATTATTATGATAGTAAGAATGACTTTGGAAGGATGCTTGTATAAATTGATATAGTGCTATGAACTATGTTGTGTGTATTCTATTGAGAACGAAATTTTGATTAAATTTTTCTCTAAAACGAGTGTGATTGAGGGTGACACTGACTGTCTCTAATACCACTACACGAGCGGTGATTAATTTAACTGGATGAGAGGTAGGGAAATGGCTTTGCTAATTGACACCCAGTATGGACAGCCATCATAATGACCACTTGTTCTAGTATCGTCTTGGGGAGCAGCAGATAATCACAGGTTGAGGTTTCACTGCTATTATAAAGAGAGTTGATATGGAATAATGCACTTAAAAATGTGGATTTTTTTTCAAGGTAAGTGAACTTCATTAAAAATAATCAATTAACCTATTTGAATCCTGCCTTATGTATTTATGGAATCAGAGTTAAAAGTATGTGCCAGATTGCACCATTTAAATTGCAAAATTGTAAAAGCTCCCTACCGTGGAAGGGGGACACCCCCCCTTCCACACCATCCCCCCCCCTCGGGCGCTCCGCGCCCTCGGGCTTGGTCGCTTCGCTCCCTCGCAGTGTCTCACTCCAAACTCTTCTCAAAGGTTGGTAGCCCTGTTAAAATCAATGAAAATCACATTAAAAACACTATTTAACTGTCTAAATACTCCTCGTGATCGGAGTCCCCTTCCCGTGTCGAGTTCGTCTAATTTCCCATAGGAGGGGACTTGGATAACGACTAATACTACTCCTCGTTATCCAAGTCCCCTCCTATGGGAGATTGGACGAACTTGACACGGGAAGGGGACTCGGATCACGAGGAGTATTTAGACAGTTAACTAGTGTTTTTGTGTGATTAATTTTGTCTTATTGTTTTGATCATTGCTTCATCAACTAGGAAGAATATACCGCCACAGGAGAGAAAAGAAAAAGACTATTTTTGTCGTTTGAAAAAGTGTCCGAGTCAGTTGTTTTTGTGTCAATGGGAAAACGTGTGGTGGAACTGGAAGGAAGTCCCCGCTCAGTGAGAAGCTTCGCACAGTTTCGCATCGCGAACAATGAATTTCTTTTGAAAATCTTCCAACCGTGGATTCTATTGAAAGATTGCTGATATTTGAGGTGTATCTCAAGTTTGTCCCCAGTGACTTGGATGACGATAAGGCCAAACTTCCTTTGTAAATTTTTCCAAATAGTATACTCTCTTAAATTGATTATCCGGACACACAACTGGGTCTGGGTAACTGTGTTTATTAGTGCATCTCGAAATTTTTTCAAATTTGACGTTTCCTTCTCTTAAATCCTTACTTACCTCAAGGCTCAGCTCAGAAGTAGATCTAAAGTACCGTAAGTAACGTTTCAAGTTGGCTGACGTGACCAAGCTGATCAGAGTCATTGATGAGCTAGGCGACTAGACTGCCAGAACCATAGGCATAGAGTAACATAACTCTATGGCCGGCCAGAACTTAACTGCACACTGTATACCGGTACCTACGGTACTAGTTTAGAAGTGGACGAAGCTAGCTAGCTACATGCATGCAAGTTGCAACATCAGCTCACAGTATACGGTACACGTGAGCGTCGTTAAAGTTGGACAAGATGTCGTACAATTACAAACCGACTGCTGTGAAAAGACTTCCACGTGCCAAGGGACAACCAAGCAAAGAGGCGCTGTTTTGGAAGAATTTTGAAGTGAGTGATCCCATGTTCTAACTTCATTCTTTGTATTGGCAACAATAAAATTCCTAACCCTCGCTAAATTTTCAAAAATACATTTTTTTTGCCCGAGTCTACGTCTATCTCTCGTTGACGTAGTCATTTTCGTAGTGTACGGACTGTGGCGAGTAAAGTGTACAAAGCTTATGTTGGCCGACACCGGTCGAGTGCGCAGTCTGTGTGGTTTATAGAGGTACATGTAGAAATGCCTCATGATTTTTTTTTCAGAAAAAGTAGGCCTATATCTTGTGACCTTTTATTTTGAAGCTTATGACTTTCTCTACACTGTTTGAGTACCTTATTTCAATGTTCATCTTGAATATGCAAAATAATGCTTATTATCATAAGTCGAAATTTGTATATTCTCTGCTGGCACTGCACCAAAAATTTTGAAGATTTTTAGAATAGATTTTACAAAAGTGATTAATACAAGGAGATATTGATAAAAATGTGTATGTCATGACTTAGGGAATGCTCTACATTTCTAAAGTACAGGTTTTTTTTTTTACATGAAACTACCTTGAATATGCAAATTAATGCATATTTAATTAAGGTGCAATTTGCATGATTTTTCGTCAAACTTATTCTCAGTGATGAGTCGACGTGGATTTGCCTTTTTTATTAAAAAAAATGTGTATACTTTAAAATAACTTCATCATATTCTACTTTTAAAACTTTTTTGGTGGGGCCACCTAAACCTAGCCAGGCAGCTTCTTGAGAGTAAAAATCATTTACTAACGTAGGCTTACTCTCAATGAAGCCAGGTCTTCCTTCTCATTCAGCTACACGAAGGACGCCAAAACCTGAAACTTTTACCCCCAAGATTTCTACTTTCCTTCTAAAAGATCTAGCCCTAAATCATGAACATGGGATAAAACTTCATTTCCGACATTTCTACGCTCTCGTTATTTTTGAACAAGAATTCATCAAAAATATGAGAAAAATATTGGGAAAAGACGGAAGAGACTTGCCTGATGTTTACGCCGCCACCTTGTTTCCTATTGTTCTTCGCCAACGTTACCCAACGCATGCGTAACAAAATTAATAATTTAGAAATGGGGAAAAGGGGAAAAAATTAAGAAACCATTACACATATTTTTTTAACAGTCTATTCTGACTGGAATATAATTTAAAGCCAAGCAAATAACTTTCACATTTATCTTTTGGGAATGGCGCATTTCTATTTTTATATCCTTCTATAGTCTTTTTTTTTCAGTAGAAACATATTCTTTAACCCTAATTCTCCGGGGGGGGGCCCCCCCTCAATAATTTTCACGATATATCCGCTGTGCAAACTGTTTTGACCTCGCCGCTCACTGACTTTTTACTTTAAAGTCTCGCGCAAACTTTGAGACCAAATTTGTGATGCCCGGGTACGCGGTTACGACACTAAGCAAAATTATTTAAGTGCATGTCAGACCAAAAATTGCTCATAAACATGATTTCATGTACAAATCCAATGCAAATTGTGTATTTAGCCAAAATTCATAAATGTATCATTACTTCTACTTTTACCGATTAATCTTAATTAATTTTGCCTTGTTTATGATCAGAATTAAGTCTGGAACGATTTCCATCGAAAAAACAATAAAAAACAAAAAGTAAAAAAACAAAGAAATACATAAGAAATTTAAAAAAAACAATAAAATACATAAGAAATCAGTCTTGGTACCAAAATTTTTTTCATACACAATTGTTAGGAATGCTATAAAGAATATTTTCACCTAAAAATAGCATTCTAAGAGCTTTATTTAGTGAATCGGCAAAAAGTATGATTTCATGAATAAATTAGCATAATTAATTCATATGAAATAAAAAAGAATTCAGTGAAATATACCAATGCAAATCATATGCATAAATTAATGCGTGCCTTTGATGTCACAATAAATTAAGTGCCAAATATATGCTGCGGTGTCACATTTAAAAGAAAAATATGTGAATGGGTGGAAATTTTCATGTATGTGTAACATCTCAGTGTTATTTGATGTGATCCAGGTCATGTTTTCCCCTCCCCTACCCTCTGTTCTGGATCAATCATGTACACTTGCTAAGCAGGAAACAAAATAAAATGAGGGGGGGGGGTGTCAGGATGCTTTCTCCCCTGAAATTATTATTATGTTTTATATTTTAGTTGATTCTTTCAGTGACATATAAATACTTGATATATAATCAGAAATTGACAAATAACTTCATTTTAGATCAAAAGATTAGTAGAATCATAGAACAAAGAATTTGTTTATGATGTAAACATTCATGTACATAATATTTATAATTAAACTGGTATATTCATAATTTCCTTTCACTGAAAGAAGGATTGAAAATATAATTCAGAATGAAAAAAATGGGAAAGACAGTCACATCCGCATATAAGTTTCTAAACTTAAATCAATCTTTGACTTTGACATCAGCCCCCCCCTCTCTCCCCACGCACTGGCAGATCCAGGGGGGCAAAGCTGGCCGTGCCCCCTCCTCCTTTGAGAGGCACAAGTAAAATTTGTATTGTAAAATTGCCGTTAAAACAGAAGTGTCAGATCAGGAGGCTCCTGGAGATTAATGTCATATCACTGATGCGCTTTGTCTCCACGGAGCCTGGGACGGATGCCATTGCACTACATGCACCAAGTATTTTGCCAACAATAAAGTTGCTCAGAAACACACATTTTCTTTAGGGACTTTTGAGCCCAAACATATGTAAATGGGCTACAGTCATGTGGACCCTTTTGGCAGTAAAGAGCCTATGGCATTGTCATTTAGAGGGGTATGAGCCGCGGGTAATGGGAAGCGATTATTACAATCTTTATTAAGAATTGTCCATAAAACAAACGCAGCTCTCTTCATGGAACTTATTTCAACTTTATTTATTCTTAAGTCATTGATTCAAAGCAGCAAAGTTTTCCGGCAAAGTTCAAACAGACACCAAGCATGCTTGGTAATACCTTCTGTCACAGCCGAGGGAGAGTTAGTCCAGATTGGACCTTGGTGTTTGGAAGTTCTCTATCCCAAAGCTAACATATAGGGCACATTACTCCCAGTCTCCCACTCTAATCAGTGCCAATCCACGCAGCAAGCGGCTGATCCTGATCTGTTTGTCATCAAAATTCGTTATTTTCTGGCATATTTTTCGGAAAGGTGGTAAGATGAATGTATTTGATATGAATTTATCTTTATTATTTCTTCCTTTTTACCCTGTCAAAAAGCAAAATTCAGGAATAATCGAGGAGGGTGTGCGCTCTTAGATGCTGTACTAAGCGGCGGTTGTTTGCTCCACCATTACAAGCCCAATGGTTGTTATCGGTCTATTGATGGAGGGGATGCCAAGGAGCCAGTCAAAGTCTCAGCGGAGCATATCCCTGACAGAAATAGACCTATTTATCGGTCTAGGATGCAACTTAGTGATGTTTATGTCGCCAAATTGTCCTCTTTGTTAGTAGTTAAAGCTATGACATTAATAGTGGGTGGCAACATCATGCAACCGTCTGCATGTCTCCAACTGGAATTTTTTAAAGGTAATATGGAAATTATAAAATTCGGCAACGTTTTGGGAAGGTTTGTTTCCCTACCTTCCTGTCCCATCTTTTCAGTACATGTAACTCTGGCCTGTTCCGACCAATGCAATATGTGGAACTGATCTATTGTTTTCTTTCCAAGGTCCTGTGAGGTTTATCTTCATTTATTGAATATGCATAATAAATAAAAGAAAATATATTTTATTCTTGTTTTCACCAGTTTCCAGTAACTGTCAAGGAATATGGTGCTGTAACCGACATTGACTTTTCTCCTGTTGAGCCTTATAACTTTGCTGTCTCGAGCTCTACAAGAGTAAGTATAGGTCATAGGGGCACTGCAATCAACTTAATAACTATGGATAGGCACTAAAACAGGTTGTCAATACTACCCCTAATTGGTCAAAATAGTATCTTATTTCCATAAAACTCTGTATGCTTTCTTTATTCATTTTAGTACACCTTTGAAGTATTAGCATACATTAATGCCTCTTCCTTATGTAGATGTTGACAGAGGGATTATGTTCTCATGTCATTTGCCGTCCTGCATTTGTTTTTGCCTAACTTAAGATCATACTACCTAGAGTATCAATTCCAAAATTTGGTCCAAGTATGCATAACTTTTGCTATATGCTTCCTTATGATAAGGAGTGATGATGATGTTGTTGGATTTAGGGTTAATAAGTCAAAGGACAAGCTCATACAGGTCATTATTTCAAAGTTTCATTAGTACTTACTGTTAGGTGTGTTAGGTGTATTACTGATTTGGCAGTTTCCACTGCATTCAGTTGGGGATCCATTTACATGTAGTTTGTATTGGTGTTACCGATTCAAATGTAC
Organism: Lytechinus variegatus; assembly: GCF_018143015.1. NCBI lineage: Eukaryota > Metazoa > Echinodermata > Echinoidea > Temnopleuroida > Toxopneustidae > Lytechinus > Lytechinus variegatus. Next base: position 33,981,481 of record NC_054744.1, on the reverse strand, counting down.
AATCCATTGGCAAACTTGAGAAATCATCATTATCATCACATTCTACAGACAGTCTTTTAAAATTTTCCTTTGGTTTTTATTTTGGCAGGTTCAAATCTACAATCCATTAACAAACCAGATTGAGAGGTCCTTGTCTCGTTTCAAGGGCGTTGCGTATGGAGCTAGCTATCGCCAAGATGGTAAACTCATGGTGGCAGGAGGGGATGAATCGTTTGTGCGTCTCTTTGATCTCTCAGGCCGTGCCGTCCTCAGAATCTTCAAAGGGCATCAAGGGTAATGAGACTATTAAAGTTCTTTTGATGACAAGGAATAATTTCCCTGGTATCACATTGCAATTTGCTCCACATATTTTTATGACTTCTACCCAAAATTTCCTTCCTCTAGCAGCTTTCTTACTGAGGACTGTATAGAACAGAGTTGAAAGCTTTTCTCTAACAGCCAGAAATGCTCATCAAATGTGAAAATTGAAATTATTCCCGAAAGATGATGGTGATGGAGCTGATTGTGACAAACAGCACCTGCGTTGTGCCATTTTTTTTCAGAACATTTCTGTATGAAGTGGGGGTACTTGGAAGGAATTTCCTAAGTCTTAACATAAAAGTATCTATGAAAAAAATCCTTTTAGTTTTTTATGAATGATTTAATAATTTCCTGTAATGTCAATGTACAGCTCAATATAAAATGTGAAAATAACTCTTGGCTGGAGTTTTGAATATGTTGTTCTTTATTGATAATAGTTTATCGACATCATGCAATTATTTACACATCATCGAGGCTATATAGTAAGAATTTCATACACAGTGCTCAGTGAAACAGTGCTATTAAACTTGCCCAAGGCATAGCCATTTGGGTCTGTTTCAAAGTGTGTGTAATTAATCTAAAGCCTGACCAAAAAAAAATGCTGTGTATACATGTGAATCTATGTTATTTTGATAAACCCTCCTCATCTCCAAACCATTTCCGGGTAATAGAACTAGGCAATAGTACCAGTCATTAGCAAACAATAAGTAATCATATGATAGATTTCAGCCAATCAGTTGATTAGGATCCATATCACCAGTTTGAAATATAAACAATCATACTTTTTCAAAACAAAATTTAAGTCCACCACTTTCCGACGAGTTGATACCATCTTTATATTTCATAAACATTCAAGAAAGATGATTCATTGTAGACCTGTCCATGTTGCCAAGTTTGCAGCGAACAATCAGGTGATGTCGTGTTCAGATGATAACACGGTCCGTTGTTGGGATATACCAAGTGAAGAAGACTCAAGTCCACAACTTTATGATGAGTACGTACCGTCTTCATATTTCATAAACATAAACATTATGAAACAATATTTCATTGCAGGCCTGTCCATGTTGCCAAGTTTGCAGCGAACAATCAGGTGATGTCGTGTTCAGATGACAACACAGTCCGTTGTTGGGATATACCAAGTGAAGAAGAAGTCATCCGTTTCTCAGATCACACTGATTATATCAGGTCAGGAGTCGTTAGCCCTAGTAGCAAAGACATCTGGCTTACTGGTGAGTATAAAATAATGTTGTATTATCGTATTCACGATCCTTAAAAAGAGAATGTAAGCTTGTGTGAAAATATAAAAATCAAAGATTAATTATTATTTTTAATATTGAGATCACTAATGCTATGGAGATTTTCCTGTTGGCAATGTGACCATGATTAGTGAAGTTGCACATGAACAACTCTCCCCTTTCAACACTGAAAATATACCACAAACCAGCCAATTTTGCTTATTCTAATGATATAGAAACTCTTTGTCCATGATGCATTTTGTAAAACATAGATCATGTCCTCCCATGAATACCTGATCTACAGATGTACTTGGTAAAAGTGACAATTTAAAGTAAAATTTGTACAAAAGTAATGAGGAGTCGTATAAGTGTGACATCAGCCTTGGTCACTTTGCTAATTGGATTAACATTTGTCATCTCAACATTCAGTCACTGGCCAGTCAGCGTAATGCGCTCATTGTCTTTATGATTACCCGGGCTGAGCGTGTAGGAAGCCAGGCCTTGCAGTACAGACCTTGAAAATTGATTGTAGGGTTGACAATCTATTGTATAAATCATTATTTACCACCACTTGCATAAATGATCAGTTACATGATCAATCTGTAAGCTTTGTTTACATTTATGCAGATATTAGAAAGGCACCTGAGAAAACAATGCAACTGAAAACTATGAGGAGTTATGAACTACATGTATATTGTAATTTTCAGTGCTTGCATTTTAAAGAGAGGTTTCCTTTCTGGTGCTGAAATAGTCTATGCAAAACAAGCTGTCACTTTTTTTTTAAATTGCCAATATCTTTTTAATAATGTACATGTACCTTGAGTTTTTCTCTTGTACCATGTAAAATAATTAAAGAGGTCACTCATATTTCCTATCATATAGCATTTCTTAAAGATATCATTCGATAATCAAGTAACTTGTATATAGTATTTGCACATAAGGTAATGACACATTTTCCTAATTTACCAGGAAACTCATCCCACAGAGTGTCTTCTTTTGTCAGAATTATATTTTTGCATGGACATTTTATTTGGGATAGATTATGGATGATAATAACTTTCCAACATTTCTTCTGTGTGTGATGCAGGATCATATGACCATTCTGTGAAGATGTATGATTTGAGGACAGGTTCTAGTATTATGAGTGTAGATCATGGTCAGCCAGTGGAGAGGGTTATGATGTTCCCTGCCGGAGGAGTCTTTTTATCTGCAGGTTCGTATGGCTTTCTTATAGATAAATGGAAGTAGATATAAGAAACACTGATTTGACAAGAAAGTATGTATCACCAATATTTATTGCCTCTCTACCTCCATGGATTACTTTGTGAAATCCTGTAATCTACATGTAATAAGCCAAAAATCGATAACACTGTAGATCACCAACACTGATAAGCACATGTGGGACAGCATATTATTATTGTTGCTTTGAAAAATAGCCAAATTTGATACGAATCCCACGCTTATTTTGCTTAATTCTCAGCAATTACACAATTTCTTCTAGAATCCTTTGTCACCTATATCAAACAATGTGTAGTGATCACTGTCCTTTGCTTTCAAAGTGATAATGAACCCCAGGTAAACATTACATTACATCTCATTGCATGAACTATTGATTATTTATTCTTAACGGCATTTGGGAGTCATTGCTAATTATTCTTTGATTTTGCAATTCTTACTTCCTGTCAGTGCCACCTTGTACATATATCTTAGGAAAGAGTTGCTGACCTGCAAGCCTCCCACTTTAATTCAAATTGGTTCCCCATGTGTTGTGAAACACACAAATTCAAAAGTGAAATATTAGAACTGACTGAAGATCAACTCCTGTAGTAAGAAAGATGAAAATGTTAATTGTGAGCTTTCAAGTTCTACTCATGTTATCAAACATGTCATAATAATATGCTTCCTTCTAATATTAATAAAGATAAGAAATTCTTAGATGATCATAGAACAGTAAAAAAAAGTTTTCAAAAGATGATATGATTCACTGATTTTGATTCTATTTTCTGTGCTTTTCATATTTTTTCCCCCTTGTCTGCCTGTTAGGTGGAAACTACGTGAAAGTATGGGATGCCCTTGCTGGGGGTCGTCTCCTAGCAACAGTAAGCAATCATCACAAGACAATTACAGCTATGTGTTTTAATGGAAACAATTCAAGACTGCTTACTGCATCTTTGGACAGGTTTGTTCTTAGTGTTTCTTTTCTACATGTATATGTTTATTCCTGAAAATAGTATTTACAGTCCGACCTCTCTTATCCGGACACGTTGGGACCAGCACCAAACCGGATAAGGGATTTATCCGGATCTGGGAGACCCAATATTAAATACACGCAGCTGCACTGCCCGCTGCCTCCCCAGGCCACCGGCAGTAGCTACACTATTGTAGTGGGCGTATGGTAAAGACAATATTCACTGCAGAGTCAGTGCAAATTATAGGCAGTGTTTTTATGGAAATGAAATCGATCGATGGCCAAAACTCTTGGATAATTTACCTGCTAAAATGATCGACTGAGGTATACATCGAGCATACCTCGAAAGAAAGAGAATGACTCGATGAAACCAAGTTTTAAAATTGGATCATCGCTTCGGGTATCGCAGCTTCGCAATGTCAGCCATTTTTACACTGACTGTAGGCTAGATGGATGATAGATGGTGCTGTCCGTATTGAGGCCTAAAGTTAGCTAGCAAGACATGTGTTGTTTTTCCTGCGAAGGAAAAAGAGAAACGTGATGAAATGTTTGCGCTGCACCCTGATTTACTGGAAATTATCATTCCTAAAGTTCTTTTGGTGATTTGGGTGAGATATTTTCATGAAAAATTGTGTGGTGTAGGGTGACTATGTTGGGAAATATGTGTAATCAAAGTGAGTTTAGATTGAAATCTCATTTCTTCACGTACCGGTACTAGATTAAATGAATAAAAAAAAAATCTCGGCAAGTGTGCGTCCGGATAATAGAGAGATTCGGATAAGGGGAGGCCGGATAAGAGAGGTCGGACTGTATGTAATTTTAGCAGGGATGAGTCATGTAAAAAAAAAAAAAAATTCTGGGTTACAATGATATCTTCCCAGTCAGAATATGCATGTAGTAATTTCACCAGAAAGACAGTGAGACCTTTAACTTATAAAAAATACGACAAGTCAGATTTTTGTGTTCGCAGTAACAAAAATTCATGTATGGAGATTACCATCTTTGTAACTCTCATAAACTGCTCCAGAGGTAGTATTGCATGTTGTCCTTCATCTTCTTGTCCAAAATCATGTAGATTATGATGTCTCTATTTCAGTAGGCCACTTCATCAATGGAAAACGATGCTTTAATAAATCAGTTCACTGTTTTTTAAAAGGAAGACATCAAAGACATTGAATACAAACCAGAAAATAGTAAGATTTCGTAAATAGTAGTTGTAGAGCAGTTCTTGACTGCCAAATGAATGCAGTGTATTTTAATCATGTCATTACTGTGATGGTTTATGGAGTTTTGACAAAAGTTTAGTGTAATGCATGATAAACCAAGTTGTGTACATGTATGTACAGTGTATGAATATACTGATAATTGTTTTTAATATTTTTACAGACATGTGAAGGTCTACGATGTCACCACATATCAGCTGGTTGCCAGTATGGACTACCCCGCACCCATTCTATCACTTGGTATTTCTGTAAGTACCCCCTTGCCCCCTATCCATACCCCATCTAGTAGTAAGTAAGCCCCCCCCACCACACCCCCATTCATAATAATAATAATGATATGATGTTGTTTGAAGTTTTGCATGGTGGCATGTACAATTGCTGATGTGGTTTACGGTACACCATGTGGAGTGTTATAGAAACAGTGGATAGAGGAAGAGAAGAAAAGGATAGGAGAGAAAGTGCAGATTTGAGAGTAGAGAATTCTTTCTTGAAAGTAGTCCTGAAAAGGATTGTAAACCAGAAGGAATTGATGAGTGAGAACAGCTTGAGTAGTAGAGCTGATGAGGAGATGCTGGCTTGAGTCAGCGAGTAGAGTTGATGATTAGTAGAGAGACTTGACTACCCAAGCTTAAACTCAAGAAGCCTTCCAGTGTCCAGTGTATTTCAAGGAAATTTCTTCTGCTGGGTACCCATTCACCTTACCTGGGTTTAAGTGCAGCACAATGTGGGTAAATTTCTTGCTGAAAGAAAACACGCCATGGCTGGGATTCAAACCCACGTCCCTCTGATTGAGGGACAAGGGTCGTAACCACTAGACTACGGTGCCCCCTCATACCCTGCCAGTATGGATTACCACAAACTCACCCATTACTTGGTATCTTAGTAAGCCCCCTCCTCCACCCCCCATTACACCTTTATCCATACCCTAGCTAGCATAGATTACCCCATACCCATCTTATCACTTTGGATCTCAGTAAGTACTCCCCTTCCTCCATATCCCAGCTAGTATGAATTACCCTGCACATATTTATCTTATCTCATTGATAGATTCAATTGATCAAATCTAGCTTCGTGAGAGAGTCTTGTGAACCAGCTCCTTTGTAGATCTAGTGAATTTATTATCCCAGCCAATCAAAAATGAAAAAATTCAGTGCGAGTGAAAGCATGACTAATTCTTTATCAGAATTGTAGTAATGTCCCAGTCCTGACAAATATCTTTCTTTTTCATCCTGTTTTTAGTCTGACGACAAGACACTTGTTGTCGGTGCTACATCAGGACTGCTATCCATCAAACATCGCAAACCAGATGATGAGCTGCAGACTTCCAAGCCTCATAGGCAACGGAGTGCAGGGGCTAATAGTAGATACTATGTTCATGGCAAGGTGTTCACACCTAAAGAGGTAATATAATGAGGTTTTTAATCAGTTAAATAATTTAATAGTAATAGTTACATTTATATAGCGCTTAATACCTTGTTTGTAGGCGCTTTACATAGCAATTGTTTTTACCCCAGTCATTTGATCCTGACATGCCTGCATACAATGTATGCACTTTCTTCACTCCCCTGGGGGGGCATTCCGAAAGTCTGGTAGTTAGAGTAGATTGGAGGTAGTCTTCAAGGCATAACGAAATACCATGGCAATGTCTTTATGCATAACTAGTTATGATAAACCATATTTGCCTGTGTGATAGCAATAGCAGGACAAAGATAATCTTCATGAGAGAAGTGGTGATGGTTACCAATCATGAAAACTTTCCAATTGGCATGAAATGTATCTCTGAAAGCAAAACTGGCTTTGGAAGTTTCACTTTCATTTACATGGAACTAGTATTTAATGTATATGAAAAAAAAATGTAGATCTAAATTCTAATACGAGTACATCATATATTTTTTTGTCATCAGTGTGCACTTGATATTCTCAGGGGGGTGTTTCCACAAAGAATTTAGTCTAACTTTTAAAGATCACTCTTTATATACCCATTTGTGTGTGATAACTCACACATTACAGCATTGGTTAGAACTTGTTGATGGGACACTTTCAATCATTGTGAAGCTATTCATGAAACACTTATCCCTGTTCTTTATGAAACCCTGACTTGATGTTTCCTTGACAGGATGATATGGTAGTCACTCACATCAACAAAGATCATCTTGAGAAGTATGATAGAATGTTGAAGAAGTTTGAACATTCCAAAGCCTTAGATGCAGCCCTTCATGTGAGTATTTATGATAACAAAATATTACTGTTAATGCCATCACTTTGAATGCTCCTAATTTCAACCACATATTACCCCCCTATCCACAGAGAGCAGGACCTCTGAAAGACTGCTGTAAGGCCATGAAATTTGCTTGATCTTTCAAGGGTCTTTCAACAAACTTTCAAAGACTTCTGAGGTCTTTCACGATTCCTGATGGATCTTTCAATTGTCTTCGTGGTCCTTATGAGTCCCAATACTTTTTGAAACGGGTCAAAACAGTCTTTCAGTGGGCCTCCAGGAAAAATTGTCTTTTGATGGTCTTTCAGTAGTCTTTTAGTGGTCTTTCAATGAACTTTCAAAGTTCTTAGTAGTGTTTCCATGATCTTTTGACAGTATGTAAGGATTTTTGCGGAGATCACTGTAAGACTCGTGAGAGATACTTGATACGATAATTCCTCTTGCAGCTCCAAAAAGCTAAACTGGAATGGACAAGATGAACAAGATCATTGAAAGATCTGTGAAAGATCATTGAAAGACCAGGCAAAGTCCATGGAAAGAATTCTGAAAGATCATTTGTTGCATAAAAGAGCTCTGAAAGACAATTACTATTCTAAGACGAGCAAGACCAGAAATATCCCATCAGTCCTTCAGAGTTCTTTGAGGGGTCTTTCTGAGCCATTCCACAGAGATGACAAATTTAAGTGATCTTGGAAACTGCTGTAAGACCTCGCCAATTTTTGGTTTTGAAAAGGTCCCTCAAAGGTCTCCCCTCTGTGGAATGGGGGCCTATTAAGCAATACACGTGGGATTTGATGAGAATTTTTCAATTTTTTTTTATTTAGGACTAATTATTATAATGGTAGTTTCCACTAGCTCTGCACAACACACTGGCTATTTGATTTATTGATTATTGAATTTAAGTTATTGGTTTAAAAGTGTTAATTTGTTTATTGTCTTTGACTGTTTGGAAAAAGTTAAAATTTTCTCAGTTGAACTTTTTTTTAAATTCTGTGAGCGAAGTAGTATTTGTATTAGTGATATTCGTAGTAGTTAGTTGTAGTTGTACATGTATTAATTTTAGCCATTTGTTTGTCAGGATGGGTTGTTTGTCTAGGCAAGATGAAATCCTAGATCAAATGTTGGATGATTTCATCTGTATAAGATTCCGGACATTGGGCCTCCCATCCTTCTAGTGTCATCATTAACAATATGGATGCCATGGAAGAACAGTATTGTCATGTCAACTAAACTGAATATGGACTATCCATCCGTTTTGCTTTTTTAATATGGAAAATAAATACTAAACTACTATACTATACTATAGCATTATCAAATCTCTCTTTTGTCCTTCCAGCCAAATGTTAGATTACGAACACCCCATGTGACCTTCAGCTTGCTCCAAGAATTGATCAGACGTGGTGTTGTGAAGAGCGCCCTCTCTGGTAGGGATGATCGTTGGCTGTGTATCATATTGACCTTCTTGAAGAAATACATATCAGACACAAACTTCACTCCTATTGCTGTTGATATTTCAAATATTCTCTTAGGTAAGGCTACAGTGTAGTGGCAGTAGTAGTGGTAGAAGTTAGTAGTAAACTAAAAATTATTTAAAAAAGGCTGCATTTTTCAACTCATAGCACAGTTATAAACTTACATGTATGTCACTGCTGCATTATTAAACTGTTTGACTAAGGAGGCGGCTCATGGAGGTTTCACAGTAAATTTTTCATTTGTCTCACCTGCATAGCAGAGCTAGCCTATATGATGGTGGCGTTGTCAACTTTGAAATTTTGACCTAGATTGTTAAGTTGTTGAAATATCATCTTAGAAAATATATGGACCGATTTCATTAACCTTGGACATAAGGTTAACTGAAGGCCATTCTTCAAACCTCAGTGACTTGTTCTTGGTTTCAGATATCTATGGTCCAGTGATGGGCGAGAGTGAGGATGTTATGAAGCGGTTCCAGGCCTTGCAGGTAGGGCTTCAGCAGGAGCTGCGTTACCACACGACGTTAGAGGAAATCCGAGGGATGCTGGATACCATCCTGGCTGCGTCCCATTCTACATCCTCCATCACCAAGGAAACCAACAACTTAGATGAGCCAAGGGTGAACAGTGATAAGAGGATGAACGCCAATGGACTTGAGATGGGGGCCACATGACAGTAATGAATTTCCTGGAACTATTTTCACCTTGTCATAGGACTCTTTAGTGGATCATTCAAACACTTTGGTGGATGTGAAACCTGAAAGAAACAGACTCCTCTTCAGGTTTTGTCAAATTTGAAGTCTTTTCTCGATTGACATGGACTTTTTGACATCATTCAACAAAGCTTGAAATAACTAATGGGGTGTTGCAAGAAACTTGCGATCAATTGCAAGTCAATTTTTGGTCCCTAAATCAATCATATGTCTTGCAGTTAATTGCAAATTAGTGATTGATTGCTAATTTGCCACTTGCAACAAGAAATTTAATCTGATTTGCTACACCTAACGTTCATCTATCAGTTGTAAGATTGCAACAGAATATTTGCAATTGATCGCAAATATTTTCTTACAACACCCCCTTAATCTGGTCTTAAATGATTCTAGAGAGCATTTAATGAAATGACTTGTCAGAGTGACAGACGTTTCATCTGACAAGTCCTGCTTTATCTGAAAATTAATATGGTAACAGTGCTTCTCCTATCATAATCAAGGAACGTTTTTAGATTCAAAAACTTGTCTGATGAAAAATGATGGATGATATGCTCCCCTGGTATTTTGGTTGTTCTAATTCACAAGGAAAAGATACAGTAAAACTCTTATTCTGTCCAAAACAAAATTTTATATTTTTTACATAGTTGAATCATCCCTCTAATACTCCAACCTAGCTGATACAACAAAAGAGACTACCGGTGATCATTTTTTAATGTGTTATTACTTCGCTGAGAAAGCTCTTTACAGTGCATCCCAGAATAGCACAAAACAAAGAATTATCAATGATTTATTGTATCACAAATAGAATAGACAAATTACCCATCAAGGTACAGCTAATAAATCTGCTCAGTTATACGAGCTGAAACAGGAGGCTGTAAGCTGTACAATGAGAGTTGATTTGCCTTTTGTATTTGTGATAAAGGTATGAAGAATTATCAATATTTCTCGGTTCCGTTACAAGTATGACACTCTGTATAGTGATGCAAACATGTCAAAGTTTAAAGAATGAATTTATTTTTCAAATGTCTGTCTTTGTTTCAGAAGGATCATTCTAAGAAAATGACTGATTTATCAAAGTTTCCGTTATTGCTTCAGCACAAAACAGTAGCAAACATATGAGAAACAGAAATCTAAAAGTGAAGGGTGATTTAATAAAGCAAGTACATTTCGTATCTTTGAAAGTGTACTAAAATATTACACAATTTTTGTGAAGCTTATGTATTTTATGGAAGTGACTGTCTAAAGAACTATACAGGTTTTTGTCTCGCATAACAGAACGATAGTAAAAGGCACTGCTTTTCTGACGGCAACAACTTTAATATTGAATCTTAACCAAGGTTAAGTTTTTGATGTTGGGGGTATTTTTTTAAAATATCCAACCATTTGAAAGGCTTTTGTTTTAGTTCATGAAACTTGGACATGAGGGTAATCTAGTATCATATATCGTCTTACATGAGTTTCAGATGATTAAGGTCAAAGGTCATTGAGGTTCAATGATCTGAGTATAATGTCATATGAATGGTGCTTTTGTGACTAAATGTTCTTAATTGGTTTTCAAGTGAGCCCTTGAGCTATATTGAATTGCATAATGCATGTGAGACTAGGGCCGTTATCAATAACATCTTTATTGCTACTCCTGTCGAGAATCGCTTGTGTTCTGCCAATTAGCGATATTGATAACGTTTCTCTCATTGTTGATGATACCCACTATTATGTAGGGACTCTGTTTTATTCCGTAATTTCAAAGAATTCATGGAAGCGGCTTTTGAAAGCATCTTTTTAGATGGAAAATCACAGAAAATGTATTTTTCCTGAAACTGCACAGAACAGCAACAGAAATTTTGCCAAAATCTCAGCAAAATACGAATACTAGCTACAAAGCCAATGGACTTGAGATGGGGGCCACATGACAGTAATGAATTTCCTGAAACTATTTTCACCTTGTCATAGGACCCTTTAATGGATCATTCAAACGCTTTGGTGGATGTTAAACCTTTATGGAAAAGAAACATGGACTCCTCTGCAGGTCTGTCAAACAAAATTGTCTATTTTTTACATAGTTGAATCATCCCTTTAGTACTCAAACCTAGCTGATACAACAAAAAAGACTACTGGTGATCATTTTATTTTATGTGTTATTACTTCGCTGAGAAAGCTCTTTACAGTACATCCCAGAATAGCACGAAACAAAGAATTATCAATGATTTATTGTATTAGTCACAAATAGAATAGGCAAATGACCCATCATAGCACAGCTAATAATTCTGCTCAGTTATACGAGCTGAAACAGGAGACAATGAGAGTTGATTTGCCTGTAGTATTTGTGATTAAGGTATGAAGAATTATCAATAATCTCGGTTTCGTTTTAAGTAAAACGCTCTGTATAGTGATGCAAATATGTCAAAGTTTAACCCTAAAAAGACTGGGGTGGGCTGATTCAGCCCCCCCTCGACATTTTTCGTGATAAATCCGCTGCGCAAAATTTTTTTGACCGCGTTGCTTGCAGACTTTTTACTTTCAAGTCTCGCGCAACTTTGAGACCAAAATTGTGACCCCCGGGTACGCGCTTCGGAAATTACGCAACATTTCGTAAGTGCATGCAGTCCAAAAATTACTCAAAAACGTGAATTTGTGTACAAATCCAATGCAAATAGTGTTTTTAGCCAAAATTCATAAATGTATCATTATTTTTCCTTTTACTGCTTAAAATCAATTAATTTTATCTTTTTTATGGTCCAAATAAAGTCCCCGACAATTTCCATTGAAAAAACAATAAAAAACAAAAAGTAAAAAAACAGAGAAATACATAAGAAATTTAGAAAACAATAGAATACATAAGAAAATAAATGTGATGTTGAAATTTTTTTAAAATAAATTTGATCAGATGCCTATCTAGAGTATGTGAAACCAAAATTAGCATTTCAGGGGCATTATTTTATTAATAACAGCAAACTTATGATTTTACGCATAAATTAGCATAATTAATGAAACATGAGATTTTTTGCAGAATTTGATGTTATAGTTTTGTAGATAATGCCATGGGTAACGCGTGTGCCAATTTTTGTCACGATCGCGCGATCAACGGCCGAGATCATAAGGGGGGGCTGAATCAGCCCCCCCAGTCTTCTTAGGCGTCGAAATAGCCCAGTCTATTTAGGGTTAAAGAATGAATTTATTGTTCAAATGTCTATTTTTGTTTCAGATGGATCATTCTAAGAAAACAGATTTATTAAATTTTCCATTATTGCTTCAGCACAAAACAGTAGCAAACATATGAGAAACAGAAATCTAAAAGTCAAGGGTGATTTAATAAAGCAAGTACATTTTGTATCTTTGAAAGTGTACTAAAATATATAATTTTTGTGATAGCTTCTGTATTTTATTGTAGTGACTGTCTAGAGAACTATACAGGTTTTTGTCTCGCATAACAGAACGATAGTACAAGGCACTTCTTTTCTGATGGCAGCAACTTCAACATTGAATCTTAACCAAGGTTAAATTTTTGATGTTGGGGGTATTTTTTTCAAATATCCTACCATTTGAAAGGCTTTTGATCTAGTTCATGAAACTTGGACATGAGGGTAATCGAGCATCATATATCTTCTTGCATGAGTTTTAGATGATTAAGGTCAAAGGTCATTGAGGTTCAATGATCTGAGTATAATGTCATATGAATGGTGCTTTTGTGACTTAATGTTCATCTTAATTGGTTTCCAAGTCAGCACTTGTGCTACATTGAATTGCATAATGCATGTGAGACGAGGGCTGTTATGTATAATTTCCGTATTGCTAGTCTTGTCGATAATCGCTTTTTTTTTGCCACTTACCGATATTGATAACGTTCTCTCATTGATAATACCCACTATTATGTAGGGACTCAGTGATTCAAGGAATTCACAGAAGAGGCCTTTTGAAAGTGGCTTTTCCAACGGAAAATCACAGAAAGCATACTTTCCTCAAACTGCACAGAACAGCAACAGAAATTTCTCCAAAATCTCACCAAAATACAAATACTAGCTACAAAGCACGATCTCACCCCACTTCGCTATAATCATGACAATCCAAACATCGTGACTGCACTGCACTCCATTTCGATCATATCAAAAACATCACAAGCGCAGATTCAATTTTAGCAAATTACCAATTATGTAAGCATAGAAGGCAGCACATGGCCGTGTGTTGCTGCCCTCTACATTCAAAGATGTACATGATTGCAAAATGGCGGATAGGCGAAAGACGTCGACTGCTCAGAATGATGTCCTAAAAACCCCAAAATTATCGATTAAACTTCATCAAATCTAAAATAATGCTAATAACGTGACAAAGGTGTATTTATGCTAGATTTGTTTATTAAAAGATGTTATGTATTCATTTACATCTGATGAACGTAGATTTTATAGCATTCTTGGTACAGTGGCAGATATAACTTTTGACTAACATGAGTATGTGACCTCGCCATAATGGATAAAAAATGCGTATTACTGTATGTTCTTTTGTCAACAGTTATCGATATTGGTAAGATAATAATAATAATTGGATTTATAAGCACGATATCGACAGAGAATTTTCTTAACAAAAACAGCCCTAAGTGAGACTGCCAGAGGTGTTTCACTCGTTGAACTTTAAGCAGGTCCATGTTTGGTAGAATCTGTAAGTAAGCCAAACCGTATGGTCAAGTCTCTTCCAGATGTAATGAACCAAGGTGTCATGTCTTAAAGTGAGTGTTCAGATTTGTTTAGACAAATTGCATGATGTATTTTCTTGTAACAAGTGGAATGCCTCTGGCAGTCTAGCCTGCATTGCGCGATTCAATATAGCAGCAGTGCTGACTTTGAAAACAAATATTGAATGATCATTCAACAAAAACACCATTCATATGATAATCAAATGATGTGTTCATTGACCCTCAGTGACCTTGGTCCTTGATCCTGTGACCAAAGACTCATGCAAGATGATCAGTGATAACCGGTTACCCGTATGTCCATGTCTTATTAGGTTCATTTGAATAAATGGACAAAAATCAAGCTAGCAGAGCACTGACATGTCAGTAAAATCTGATGTAATGTTACAGAAGATATGGTTATAATCTTTGCTCTTTATTTATTACAAACTCCAGTTCATCCTGAGAAAAAGCTGAATGAAAAGAGGAAAGTCCAAAAAAGCAAAACACCCAAAATTTCATCGAAAAATGAAAACATGACCATAACCTATAGCATCTAAAGCTGGAACTCATTTTTGCCTTCCACCACTACTGGAGACAAGAGACTGAAGTACCGGTAAGCCTAAGGTAAACATAGGCAAGCTATGCTATGTAATTTCCCTCTGCGACCTTGACAGGGAGAGAAAGAGATGAGCATGATTGAGGGAGAGAGGAATGAACCTGTACTGGGCTCTGGATCTAAAAGAAGGGCTCTCTATGCGGCCAGTGTTTCAATTTTCAGTCAAAATTGTTTGTATCTGCCAATATTGGGTCATTTTGCTTCGTTAATACTTTCGATTTGGTCCTTCTCTAAATCATCAGTGACTTTAATTTGGACATGGAATTATCTCAAAACAAGTAAAATATACATTTTCCTACTTCTATGCAAAATTTTTTGACTGCGCCGCTCACCGACTTCTTAATTTGTAGTCTTTGTGCATTATTTGAGACCAGATTCACGATGCCCGCATATGCGCTTTTAAAAAAATTACCCTACATTACATACGTGCACGTCAGACCCAGAATTGCTACAAGACGTGAGTTTTTGTACAAAGTCAAAGTAAACTTAGTTTTCTCACTTTATTCATAATGATTATTATTAAGTGAGATTTCTGAAATCATTTGTTTTTATGACATCTTAATAAATCTGCATTTATTTCTCTTTTTTCTAGGGACAAATGTGAAAGTTATATTTTCATGGATTTAATATTTTAAGTATTTCAGTAATTGGTAAATTATTTCACTCTATAAAAAGCTTTATATCCAACCATGGCCCTGTTCATGTACAGTAATTAAATAGTAAATACAATTCATCAAACGTATATGTATCACATCAGAGGAAGAAGAATAATAATGAGTGAAGTTACAGTACATACATGAATTTACTTATTGTAAACCAATCGTTCAGATAATTTTCTATAGCAAAGTGCAATTATAAGATATTCCTTGAATTATTTGCAATCCCCTCACAACAGCCCCCCCCCCCGTATTAAAAATGGAAGAGTATGCCCCTTATACATGTAAAAAACTTTCACTTTTAGAATCGAACAGAAGGAAATGTGTTTATTCAAAAACACATCAATCAAGCAACCTGCAGGCTGTCATTCTCAAATACTAGCACACGAAGTAGTAATTAAGAATTTCTTAAGAATTTCTTAAACATTATTATCTTGCAAGCCACATTAGCAGTGTGCGATGCCATTAGTACCCGCTTTTACAATGCCATTAGTATCCGCTTTTACAGTGCCATTAAAGTAGCATAGTCCATATGCTAAAACACTAATGGTCTCATTTTGTCTCACTAATACAGCATGACAATAGCATGAATGTAACAATGTTCCTTATTAGGGAGAATCCACGTTTTACTAGTTGATGTTTATAGCGCCTTTCTTTTTTTGCAAGTAGCATCATTTATTATGTATCCTTCCATATAGCATCATATATCATCCATGTATATGGAAAGCCAATCAAGTTCAAATGACACCAAAAAGTTGGAAAACTTCATGCTTGAGCAAGCGCTGCCCACTGAAATAAAGGTTATGAAAATTTGGCTGGGCCAGAATTAGCCTTCCAATTTCAGTTTTTTTTTGTTTGGAACTTGCAAAGTTGAGGGTTTTGTGATGATTTAATGAACAATTGTGATCAGTTTGTTGTTTGAGAAAATTTCATGGGTTATTAAATTGAAATTTAATGCATGACTGATTTTCAATTTCAATTTTTAGTGCAGCATTTGGACTATATCATGCGGATCTCAGTAATGTGTTCATGAGAGTCAGGGGATAGGAGGTAAGATAGGACTACCCCGGTGGGGTCACTCAGCCGCAGAGGGGGACACGTATGACCGTTACCACAAATGCAAGTGACCCCCTATTGCAGTCAATTTCAAGGACATTTTGTGAAATTTACCCCCCTATTTTCACGCAAAACAAGGACAAAATTGCGGTAAAATGGTACCTTGAAACACCCCTAATTATAAGATTGTAAGGACACTTTTGCCCATTTCGCAAATTTACCCCTATTTAACGTATTTCAAGGACAGGGCATTTAACACCCTTTCCTCATTAGAGGAAATTGCAACTCAGGCGTCAGAGTGCTCAGTCCTTAAAGATGACCAAGAGCCAAGTCATAATAATCCAAAAGAACTTTATTTTTCTTGAAAAATAAGAAAAGTAGAATTCTTTGTAAAAATAAATGTAGATTTGTCCATATAAAGATACAGAGCATGATGCGCGCACCCTCTGCGGCTGGTGACTCGGCGACGGATTTTACTTCCCGTAATCGTTCTCCCCTTTTTCCTGACCCCTATTTCCATCAGATCGAGGACAGTGAGCACCCCTATTTTCACTACTTCGAGGAGAGTTCTGTCCGCGGACGTTCCGTGAAATTGACCCCTTTTCCCTCGATTTTGGTAACGGTCATGCGGTCCCCAAGTCATATTGAGTGACCCCACCGGGAGAACTACATGTGCCCAGTCGCCATAAGTCGGTGAAGTAAGTTGATGGGAAAAGGTTAACAGAACATTTAGCAACCCCTTCCTCTATTTCTACCCCCCCCTTCTCTCCTGAGAGACTAAGCTTGGCTACTCTGGGCAGGAATTAGTCTTACAGTTTTTTTAGAGGTTCATCCTTTGGAACTTACAAAGCTACGGGCGTTATGCTAAATTAATGAGTGAGATTTTGTTTTTCGGGCAAATTTAATGAGTTGCTAAATTGAAATTTAATGTATGAGTGAACAGGAATTTTAATGTCAGTGTCCTTTACAAATTAAAAATTCATATGTACCCCCCCTCCACCTCCATTTCCCCGGCTCCTCTCTCTCTCTTTAGCCTATTTAAAACTTAACTGCCAAGTGACCGGTGGCTGTTTTTCAGTGAATGATTACCAAGAAATTGACTGATTATGATGATTTATGAAATAATTGTTTAAAAAAATTTGAATGTTTTATTGATCACATCGCACATTGGATGAGTTGATTTATTGAAAATTTTGATTAAATGATTGATAGGAAAAAGTTGATGCCCCAATTCAGAATCAATCATTATAAATCAACATTGATCATTACTTTAAGGTAAAGTCCACCCCCCCAAAAAATGTTGATTTTAATACATGTAAATAGAGAAAACTCAAACTAGCATAACACAAAAAATGTCATCAAAATCGGATGTAAAATAAAAAAGTTATGACATTTTATTAAAGTTTTGATTATTTTTCACAAAACAGTGATATGCACAACTGAGTGGCATGCAAATGAGATAGTCGATGACGCCCTCACTCACTTCTTTTGGTTTTTATTGTTTGAATTATACAATATTTCATTGTTTACAAATTTGACAATAAGGACCAACTTGACTGAAACAGAGTATTAAACAATGCTAATTCCACATGTACATGGAGGAATTCATCGTTGTTTCACTTGGTAATGAGGAGAAAATTAGAATATTTCATATAATATAAAATACAAAAGAAATAGTGACTGGATGACGTCATCGGTCTCATTTGCATACAGACCAGGATGTGCATATGACTGTTTTGTGAAATTAAGTGAAACTTTAAAATGTCATAACTTTCTTATTTTACATCCGATTTTGATGAAATTTTCAGTGTAATGCTTGTTGGATTTTTTTTCCTTTTTATTCAAATAAACTTTTTGTTGGAGTGGACTTTTCCTTTAAACGGATGTTCATCGGAAACCTAGCGGATAAAGAACGGATGGAAGTGGATGGCAGTTCCGAAGGGGTTACTGGGTTACGAGATGTATACGCTTACATCCTTTTTTATTTACGCGCTACCAACAATATATAGACACTCAATGTACCTTATTTTTCCTCCCTCATTCCATTGTTCCGCTGCAGTGGATATGAGTTGCGAGGATGTAAAGAAGATACAGCGGACGTATAGCGGATGATAACGGACATGTGACGTTTGTTTCACGTTATGCTGCGGATTTACATAGGACAAGGCGAAAGTTCAACCGCTCTAAAAGTTTGGTGCAGCTAGCTCGAAACTTTTTGGCGCAGATAAAATGCTCGATGGAAAGAGCGTAACACGTAGGCCTACTATAATTACGCAATGAGAACATAACGGATGCATAACGTTTTTCAAGATCTTATTACACTGTACATCTGCTTTGCATCTGTAAGTGCAGTGGGACCAGAGCTTTACACGTATATCGATTTATATGGTAGCAAATCGCCAAAGTATTACATATCATGTAAGATGTATAAGAAACCATGCTTGTACATGTAAAACCACTCCTTGATTACTTGTTTGCAATGGCGGAAGGGAACGGGCTGTGATTCCATGGTTATATAATTAAAAAGCATATGGAACAAAAACGCCACGAGTGATGTGAACCGCTGGAAAGACTGAAATATGAACAATGTCCCGGGCCTGTGGTTCCCTAAGCACAACGGATATGATAATCACAGCCTATTCCAATGGTCGGTTCATCATTGGTCATTCCTCTCTTGGGAGCCCCGGAGGGGCCACTTACATTGACGAGTGGATACCATGCGCGACCAAAAAAACACGTAAAAAGGATGTCTTTTTCACGATAGGGCACGTTACGTACGTAACGTGATAAGGGTGTCAAAAACACAAAAATAATGAAAAAAGGGTATCTATTTCGCTAGGAAAATTACGTGTTTAGGGTCGAATTTGCGGGGATGATAAAACAAAATTAAAATGTTTTATAGAGGATGTCCTTTTTGCCCCTTTTTGCCCTAACACATCGTGTTTAGAGTCCGATTTGCGCGAGGTGTAGAAGGTGGGGTCGTTCTAAACCAAATAAGGTAAAGCCGACGACCGAAGGACCCGTAACAATAAAACATTCCCGTACTTGTTTAGGGGTTCATTTCAAGGAATATTTGCCATGAGTATCGTTTTGTTTCCAATACTTGTTTAGGGTAGGGTTTCACACGCCAATACTTGTTAAGGGGTGCATTTTCAGAACATGGAAATTACGTGTTTAGGGTGCTTTTCGAGACCCCATGGTCGCGCATGGTATCCACTCGTGAATGGAAGTGGCCCCCCCTCTTTGGGAGCATACTGGAAAGTTATATATCTATTTCAGAAATAGAACAAAATAACAATCCCCTTAACTGTACACGTTACTTGCTGGAACAAACTCTATTCAATACTCAATTAAGCCCAAACCAACCAATTGGTAAAGTCGCCTCTTTTGAGGTTCATTCGGGATGGTGCCTGCACGCACTGTACAGCGGTAATCGAATGGAGATGTTAAATACCAGAGGTACGTGGACAGGGGCGTACCTTGGGTCACCGTGGGGGGGGGGGGGGCACCAGCCAATTTTTGTTTGGAGTCACTTAGTGGGCGCGCGAAGAGAGCTCAATTGCCAGGTATACTGACTTAATATAGACATTTTAGGGACTGTGCCATTAAAAGGACATGTATGTTACTGATCAATATAATGCGAAATTGGACCACTCCGTTTTTCCAACATTTTTGATATATTATCTTCTGTATCAGGTGCATATTCTTTACATTTGATTTATTTGAATATTTATGTCATTTGTATTTTCTGATGTTATATTTTATTTATTGTAATTATTGCTTCTATATTTTGTTGGAAAAATTGAATAAATGAATGAAATGAAATTAAATTATTTGATATAATCCTTAAAAAGGGTCATTATAAGAATTTTTTCGTAATCATGATACGTACAAATTTCACTAAACAAACAATGGGAGCGCGAAGCGCCAGCTGATTTTTGTCTCACCTGCGAAGCAAAGTGAGACTATAGGCGCCGCTTTTCCGACGGCGGCGGCGACGGCGACGGCGGCGGCGGCGTCAACATCAAATCTTAACCTGAGGTTAAGTTTTTGAAATGACGTCATAACTTAGAAAGTATATGGACCTAGTTAATAAAACTTGGCCATAAGGTTAATCAAGTATTACTGAACATCCTATTAGAGTTTCATGTCACATGACCAAGGTCAAAGGTCATTTAGGGTCAATGAACTTAGACCATGTTGGAGGAATCAACATCGAAATCTTAACCTGAGGTTAAGTTTTTGAAATGTCATCATAACTTAAAAAATATATGGACCTAGTTCATGAAACTTGGACATAAGGTTAATCAAGTATCACTGAACATCCTGCATGAGTTTCACGTCACATGACCAAGGTCAAAGGTCATTTAGGGTCAATGAACTTTGGCCGAATTGGGGATATCTGTTGAATTCCCATCATAACTTTGAAAGTTTATGGATCTCATTCATGAAACTTGGACATAATAGTAATCAAGCATCACTGAAAATTTTGTGCGAGTTTCAGGTCTCATGATTAAGGTCAAAGGTCATTTAGGGTCAATGAACTTTGGCCGAATCGGGGGTATCTGTTGAATTACCATCAT
Organism: Lytechinus variegatus; assembly: GCF_018143015.1. Classification (NCBI taxonomy): domain Eukaryota; kingdom Metazoa; phylum Echinodermata; class Echinoidea; order Temnopleuroida; family Toxopneustidae; genus Lytechinus; species Lytechinus variegatus. Next base: position 33,960,561 of record NC_054744.1, on the reverse strand, counting down.
AACTTTGAAAGTTTATTGGTCTAGTTCATTAAACTTGGACATTAGAGTAATCAAGTATCACTGAACATCCTGTGCGCATTTCAGGTCACATGACCAAGGTCAAAGGTCATTGAACTTTGGCCGAATTGGGTGTATCTGTTGAATTACCATCATAACTTTGAAAGTTTATGGATCTGATTCATGAAACTTGTACATAAGAGTAATCAAGTATCACTGAACATCCTGTTCGAGTTTCAGGTCACATGATCAAGGTCAAAGGTCATGTAAGGTCAATGAACTTTGGCCATGTTGGGTTTTTTTGTTGAATAACCATCATATCTCTAAGTTTATTGGTCTAGTTCATAAAAAGTGGACATAGAGTAACCATGTATCACTGAACATCTTGTGCAAGTTAGAGTAGTATTCAAAGTCAGCACTGCTGCTATATTGAACCGCGTGATGCAGGTGAGACGGCCAGAGGCATTCCACTTGTTTTAATATATATTGACCTTAAACAGGGACATTTTAAGGACAATTTTTTTATTCCTGAAGAGCATACATATCTTACGATAGTCATCTAATGCGAGCCCCAAGGTCTTGCTGATTTTGTTAGCATTACACCTAAACACTTTTTGTAGTTATTGTAAGCAAAAACATGATACATATCTCACTAATCAAATATTGCGAGCGCGAAGCGGGAGCTGAAAATTTCTGAAATTTAGACCTAAGGGGCATTCTAATGCTTGTTTGTAAGAATTCACTAAGATCATAAGTATTTCACTAGCCTAATGATGAGAGGGTGAAGCGCCAGCTGAAAAATTTTGAAATTCAGACTAGAAAAAAAATCATTTTAAGGACTGTTTTGGGGAATTCATGGAAAACAGACATATCTCACCAATCCACTATTGCGAACGTAAGCACGGACTGGAAATGTTTTATGTTCAGACCTTAAAAGGGGGGCAATCACTTTAAATAGTCGTGAAAAGAAGCATATGTCACTACACAAAAACAACTAGAAGGGCGAGGAATTCACCAGAAACGCTGTCAATTATTGGTCTTTGTATCTATACGTATTCATTATGGCCCTATTTAAGCAGAACCAATTAAAGATAATTAAAAAATATCTGCAATGATTATGCTTTAGGGGGAGTGCGGCGAGAACTTAAAATCAGGTACCGCAAATTACATTGGTTCCCGGAGGACATCACATTTAACCTTGTCAAGCTAATGAGAACTCCTCATTCTTTTCTGGTATAATGATGTGTATCCCCATGACAACCGTATTGTTACCCGCACCTCTGTTAAGGGATATACCCCGAGGAGGAGATGGCACTGATAGATTTACCAGATACATCTTTAATGTGCTTGTTCTGATCCGTACATGGTTTAGATCATATATAAATATGCTAAATGAAGAAAAACGATATGTTAACATCCAATATACTATAAGTCAAATGTCATGGATGTCAGCACGGGAGTGACTCATGGTTCAATTCTTGGACCCCTCCTAGCGAGGGAGCGAAGCGACCGAGCGGGGGGAGGGTGTGGGAGGGGGGATACCCCCCTCCCACGGCAAGGACTTTTTCAAAAAAATCATGTCCAAAAGTCGTATTTTGAGAGCACCTTTAGAAGAAAAATGCACACTTAAATCACTGTAACTTCGTGAATAAAAGACACATACTGACTCATTTAGGAGCTGGTTTCCAGTTACACACCGTATAAGCGGTCATTCAAAACATACATTTGGCAAAGGCTCTTCACTTGCTTGCATCGTGTGATTGAAACGTCAAATTTAAATGATATGAAACTGAGACTTGTAATCGATAAGTTCCGAATAATCCATTCTGTTTATTGTCATTTGTGTATTTACATTGTGTGTTTCAAACGAGAATTGTTTAGTCGTATGGCAACATGCATAAAATTTGGTTCTTTTTTCCACAAAATGCACAGTAAATTGTTACAAACTACAGAAAAAAACGACATCATCTTCTGGTAATCAACCTTTTCCCTCGTATTATTTTCAAATCATCTTCAATAATCCAGTCATTCTGCACAACCTCAAAGTAATATAATGCTTCTTAAGGGGATTCTCATCATTTTATTGTTTACGTTCAAAGTCTCTCATCGCGTTGCCATCTTAACTTATGACCAGCCAGGATGACATTGTATTTATATTTATTTTAACACAAGATAATCAATTTTTACGAAGTACTTGTTAAAACTATACCACAAATAATTAAATAAGGTCAATGATAAAATGCTAGAAAATACATGTGGAGCTTTGATATCCAGTCCATAATTGTATAAGTTATAACTATCAGTGGCAGAAAATGTAAAATAAACCGAGGCTCGTCTTCGGTATACAGAGTTCAGAAGGCATTTTGTAAGCTTTTCATTTATGAAATTACAACTTGTTTAGACCATGAATTCATACAGGCTTCCAATTTGATGTTTTTTCTACATCAAAGTATACTAGCTTTCCAACCAACAAAGTAAATGTTGTAAACTGTATTGATTGCCTTCTGTTGGGCAAAGCTATTCCTGCCAAGTTTGAGCTCAATCATGACTTTTATTTTTTTAAGATGAAAATATGGAAAGTTTATTTATGCAAGACAAACGAAGAAAAGACGAAATGGTGGAATTTAATTACTCACACTATAATATATAAGGGATATACTTTTAAAGCTCTGCACTATCATGACTATATAGATCCCGTTTGCTGCCTGTGCAAGTCTCGAGGTTCTGTGGGCATAGCCACAAAATATTATATACGTTTTTCGTAAGTGAAATACTTCAGTAAATAATTTGATAACGAATATCACACCCAAATGTATTTCTATGACATGCATGATTAATTCAAGGAAGTTTTGCCGTACAATGCATTATCACGTAAGCGCGATTGGAGGAATGTTATGAGAATGTCCCGCTTTAGATTTAATACCGTATCCTCCCATTTGTCATAATTATATTGTGTTAAGATACTGCATACTAGGCTAGATTTTTAAAACTATTTTTTTTCGATTTTGCTGGCAATTTTTTTTTTTTTAGATATATTGTAATCAGCAAACCTATAGATTATCAAACATTAAAAATGGGGTAAGGGGGGGGGGGTTAATGTCACAATTTCTACTTTTTAACAATACACAATGTGTCCTTGGGACGTTTTTCCCCAGCACGAAAGTATTTTTATTCTCCCCCCCCCCCGTCACATAAAATCTTCGCTCCTTACGCTGACATATAGCTGCCTATACACAGCAAACGCGGAGTGGGTTCGACTGGTGATTGAGAATATACAATTTTGCTCCTTGATAATTCGTTGGAATGATTGCTTCGGCGAAACTTGGGGCGCTCTGGATAATATGCCTCTGAATCTACCAGAAAGTGTAAAAGTTAGTTTACATTAAATACAAATATGTCTGACCTATACATTTCAGTGAAAACGTACATGACCAAGGCAGAATGATAATGCTGCGCACGTGGCGCCCGATATAGGGCTTCATCTTTGAGTGAAGAATAATCTCGGGGATAGACATTATCATTCGCATCGTTGACACTTTCTCTCGCGATCTGTTACTTACAATTTACATGTATTTGCCATAAAGACGGACAAACGCATGTTACAAAAAACACAAAATTTCGGGAAAAAATGATATCCAATCCAACATCTTCACACTGGTCACTGCACTGCAACTCCCGATTACAAGTGGTGCAACTTTCCAACCAATCGACTTGCGCGCCCTGGAATTCCGGAATTTACATAATACAGTATGACAGAGGTGCATTTGTGCGAACACAAAGGCCATGAGCGTAAGTTAAAATATAGTTTTGACTAGATCTAGCCCTTGAAATTGACTACGTTGTACCAATCCAGTAAATATAACCATCAAAAAAAAAAAATCCGGCGAAAATAGGGGGGGGGGGGGCGCGCGCCCGGGGCGCCCCCCTCTGGATCCACCACTGTTTACCATTATGATAAATGAACTTCCGAATCATAGTTTACAAAGTAGAGAATGTTTGCCATTGGTGTACATCCATGACGGGTGATTTTTTTTTCAAACAGAAATTAACTTTTGGGAGGACGAAAATGGTTATTGGCATACATTGAAGTCCAGATGAATACACCAAATTAATTGTACAAACGACGATTAGACCTAAATAATAATGATAACATTCAATAAAATAAACCCCTATTTTGAATGAGAGAAGAGCCACATTTTCTTCATCTGAGGTATCTATTTTGACCGCGCTAAAAGTATAGCCGCGTGACCCGCTATAATAATTATGCTCGTATATAGTGAATAGCGAAAAGCGAGCACCGTATACTTTTATATGAAATCAGCCTATATGATTCTCATTTGATTTTTAAGCACATTATGAAAACATTACTCTAGCCATGCTAACTGTGGAATAAAAACAAGGTGTAGTATGAAGATTGAAGATGTATTTCTCCACTTAGCAATTATCTGCTATGCATTATATTGGTGTTACATTATTCCTCACATACTGTGATGCCCAGCGTACAGGGAATTTCAATACCTTGAACAAACTACAAGAAAGTAGCAGGTTACTAGTCTCAAAAAAGTCATGGGATGCCAGATCATTGGGTTTTTTTATGGAACTGAGTTTGCCAATTCTAAGATAAACCGTTTTGAAAGACAGCATACCGTCTAATGTAATAATGGATTAACAAATAACACCTGAAATTGTAGGCCTATGAGATTCACATTCGCTGATGAAATCTCAATACGAGAAATAAAATGTGTGTGTGTGTGTGTGTGTGTGTGTGTGCAAGGGTGGTATGTGTGTTTGGGTGCATGTGCTTGTGTGATAGAGTTTTCACATACTTGTGTCGGTCAGATATGATTATTTACGCCCGGACCGACCTTTAAAGGAGAATGAAACCTTTGGAACAAGATAGCTTGTGTGAAAACAGAAAAATCAAAGAAACAGATCAACGAAAGTGAGAAAAATCGGACAAATAATAAGAAAGCTATGAGCATTTGAATATTGCGATCACTAATGCTATGGAGATAGCAAATTGGCAATGCAACATAGATGTGTGATGTCACTTGTGAACAACTCTCCCCATTACTTTAGTATATATTTCACTAGAATTGCCTCTTTTATCACATCTATCCATAAATCATGTGTTCTGTCTACATGAGGGCATGTAATACATATTTATTTAAAGAATACATCATGGTTAAAGAGTTTGTATCATCATAAGAAAAAGCAAAAAGAGACATTTTGAGGGTATTTTATAGTCCACGAAAGGGAAAGTTGTTCATCAGTGACATCACACATCCTTGTCGCATTGCCAATGTGAGGATCTCCATAGCTTTAGTGATTGCAATATTCAAATGCTCATAACTTTCTCACTATTTGTCCGATTTTTCTCATACTTTCTTTATTCTTATTCTTTGATTTTTCTGTTACTACACAAGCCTATTTGTTCCAAATGTTTCATTCCCCTTTAACTTTTACCTTTAACACACCCAGAAAGACGTGTAGGGCTATATTGTACTGGTGGTAAGTTCTAAATAAGGAATTAGCTGGCTCAAATTGTACCAGAATCAGGAACATTCGTTGGATTCATATTCCATTTGAGAGAGATGAAGTGCCCTGACAGCTTTCGTTAGTCATGAGGCACTTACACTGTAAAAAAATGAAGTGTTAGTTTAGCACTTACAAATAGTGACCGCATTACGAGTGCCGATTTTCTGTTCAAATCAGCACTCGTAGTGCAGTCACTATACGAGCCTTCATTGCTAAATTAGCACTTCATTTTTTTAAAGTGTAGAACGATAAAAATCATGGAGATGTTTTGTTATTCAAAGAGGACACTGGCGAATTCATATGCCATATTTCGCACCTTTTGCCGGGTCCTATATAGAGCAACTTAATTCCCGGGTGAAGTGTCGATTTTTGTAAAATGTTACATAGTCATAATCATTTAGTAATGCCCGAGCACCTATATAAATGATCTGGATTGTTTTGACACGAAACGTGCTTTTGTATTTAAGTCTCCTATAATGTAATCAAAGCTTTATCAGCTAATGTCCACTGTATTGGAGGTCAAAGATCATGATCTATCGTCTTGATTAGGGGTGGTCTAAACGGGAATACTGAAATTCATGTACAAGTATTATATGGATCATCCATGGTATAGGACAATAAGTAACACTGTGTGAGCAAACTTTTATTTTGATGTTACCTGTGCTCTAATGTGAGTATACTGTACTGTATGAGTTCATATTTGAGTTCAAAATGTAATTTATGATAATGATGCAGAATTGTGGGCTAGTCTTTATTCTGTAGGCCTATAGTTATCCGATTAGAGTTTTGCAGGTGGATATTTCATTGTGTAATGTAATACACCAACGTAAAAACGCTCATAATGCATTAATCATTATTGCATAAGTGCTATAATGATTATATATATATATATATATATATATATATATATATATATATATATATATATATATATATATGTATGCATATATATATGTATATATACATACATAATGTAGGCCTATATAATGTGATATATATATGTGATAATGTGATGACAAGTTTACTTGTAACAAACGCTCTTGAGGTGTGAGTATGAAACGTAATGAGATGAGGCCAACTCAAAAGATGACGCAGGACACCATTCTTAGCTTTAGCTTTTTGTCTCACCTGCATAGCAGAGTGAGACTATAGGCGCCGCTTTTCCGATGGCGACGGCGGCGGCGGTGGCGGCGTCAACATCAAATCTTAATCTGAGGTTAAGTTGATGAGATGACAAGATGAGATGATGAGATGACAAGATCCCGGATCTCGTCATGTCGACATCTTTTAGAAGAAATGGTCAGATGACAAGATCTTCGATCCATGATCATGACATCTGATCATCTCTTCCACTGGATGTAGACATGACGAGATCCAAGATCTTGTCATCTGATCATCTCTTCTACAAGATGTCAACATGATGAGATCCGGGATCTTGTCATCTGATCATCTCTTCTACAAGATGTCAACATGATTAGATCCGGGATCTTGTCATCTCATCATCTCTTCTACAAGATGTCAACATGATGAGATCCGGGATCTTGTCATCTCATCATCTCTTCTACAAGATTTCAACATGATGAGATCCGGGATCTTGTCATCTCATCATCTCTTCTACAAGATGTCAACATGATAAGATCCGGGATCTTGTCATCTCATCATCTCTTCTACAAAATGTCAACATGATGAGATCCGGGATCTTGTCATCTCATCATCTCTTCTAAAAGATGTTGACATGATGAGATTCGGGATCTTGTCATCTCATCATCTCTTCTTAAAGATGTCGACATGATGAGATCCGGGATCTCGTCATCTTATCTTTTGCTATTAAGATGTCGACTTCCCGAGATAATTATCTCAACATCTCGGTGGCACTTTTAAGCTTCCATATATAAGTGTATTGGTCTAGTTCATAAAACGTGGAAATAAGAGTAACCAAGTATCACTGAACATCTTGTGCGAGTTATAGTAGTTTTCAAAGTCAGCACTGCTGCCATGTTGAATCGCGTGATGTAGGTGAGACGGCCTGGGGCCCGTTTCTCAACAACGTCATAAGTCTAACTTCTTGACTAAATCGGAGATAGTGACCTACTTGTCCGCTAACCGTTTCACGAAGCCCTCTTTACCAAGATCGGGTACAACAACCTCACTAAATATTTATGACACCTCCGGACCCGTCATAACTTCTTTCTTAATGACGTAGTGGCATCACGTGGGTAGACTATGACATGCCAAAGCGCCTAGAAATTTTAAAATGATAATCTTACGTAATCAATCATAGGTTGAGATCAGAGGTTGAAATTACATCACAAAACAAGTGGGTTAATGCATTCAATGATAACTGTAATACAAAGAAACTGTAAAAACTGTTGGTAAAATGCCACAAACCATTCATTTTGAAATAGAAACATGATGTAATCGATAAAGATTCTACCACGTCAGGCCATCAATAACTGAACTCGTATTTGTTGTTTTCGGACCCCTATTAAACGTTGGATACATTCTATCTTTAATTTATGCATATAATTCGTCAATATCTTATGTTTCGGAATCAATGATTAAAAATGCTTCTTTAAATTATATTTTGATGCCGTTTGGAATCGTAAAAGACCGTATAATTATCATCATTTTACAAAGAAAAGCGTTATGGCTTAATTTCGTAAACTATCAAAATTTGATATCCCGGGGGCACCCATCTCAACGTCCACAAGTGATTTTTTAGTCACAAAATGAATTATTCATAATTTAATTTTTTCTGCAATTGAATGCTCCAGTCTTCATGGTCTAAGTGTGTATGATGCATAATACACCTGTGCTATTATTTAGAAAAGATTTATTTCCCAATTCATCACAATATTTGCAATTTTGTCATAATTTTCATTATTGAAAATTATGCTATTTTGTGACTAAGGCTACGTCTCGTCTGCTCTTTTTACCGATAGTATCGATATCAAGGTATTCTAGTTAGGAAGCCTTTCGAGAAACAGGTTTAGTAATATTGGAACTAACTCCGTGGTTGGTGGATAAAGATATGACTAACTTGTCCATGTGTTGAGAAACGAGCCCCAGAGGCATTCCACTTGTTTGTCTTTATTTAGACTTCGTCAGAAGCGTCTGTAATTACAGACTATTGTGGTAGTAAAGTAGAATACGGTAGGCATCGTACTTTACTACCACAATAGTCTGTAATTACAGATGCTTCTGACGAAGTGTTAATAAACATGATAAAGACGAAAGCTAAAGCTACGAATGGCGTCATCTTTTGAATTGGCCTCATCTCATTAAATGTGTGAAGTTACACATGTACAACAGCTTTGGCAACTCTTTTATTTAAATATATATATATATTCTTCTTTAGGCCAATTATTAGAGATGGAATGCTTATACAATATTGATTGGCCTTGAGAGAGAGACAGCTCGCTGACCGATGCGCCCGAGAGTTTACCTAAATATCCTGTTTTTTTAACCAATCACTATACAGAATTTAATCTAAGTAGAATATAATTCAAGCTATTATCTAGAACAAAAGGCTTAGCTGTTTGCCTCTCACTACTTCTCCTTGCGATTCATCTCTATACTCACTCAGTCGCAAGCCAGTCGTAGACCAGTCGGGTCGTAAGGTGTGCGGTGACCTTTATGTACAATGCGTTTGTTCACAAACTGGTTCCAACCAGATTTCGCAAGTAATGAAATTAGCTATCAAAATCGGCTCCTACTGCGCAAGCGTACTAGCAGAAATATGACCAATATTGCCTTGTGTTTTTGTACAGTATTCCTATACGAGTACATTTTACACTAGACATTTTTTTTTTACTTATGAGCAACGTTAAAACAATCATAAGAATATTTTACCTTTACAAATGCTGTAAATTTGTTGTATTTAAAATCTTCTAAAACTTAATTTTTGGAGCATTTACATTGTGTAATATGAAGATTTCGATTTTATACATTTTCCATTACCTTGTTTGATTTTTTCTGCATATGTGCCTGACCTCAGTATTCCACCCAGCGTTTTTTTTTTCAAATTAATGAAGGACCTTCGAAAAATAATACAAATTCTAGACCACGATCATGGCTGTAAAAGGGTATAGCTTCGGAACTATTTGTCAATCGTAGAGGCAACATGCGAGGAAGCAAATCAAGCGAGTTTTTGAAAAATCCCTTTACAGTCTTCAATACCTAGTTTCAAAGCAGTACTTCAGACTTAAAATAATATTATTTGAACAGATATAGAAAAAAAATCAGACGAACAAAACACTGAATTAAAAGAAAATCAGTCGAGGAATAAAAAAAAAGGTTTTACATTTTAAAGGTAATCGATTTGCCTGTTATATGCCCTTCAAAGGGCAGCCTAGGGCCACTCAACCCTACGCCGCCTAGATTCCCAACTTTGGATTGATGTATTCCTTCTTTAAAAGCTCCATATAACAATGTAGTCTTAGCTAAGTGAGGGATGCAAGTTAATTGCGGCAGACGTCCTCCTTGTGTTTTTTTTGTCATGCAATTACCAGTCCAGTCAATAGTTTTAAATTTAAAGTGCCAGTTTGCTCTAAAACGTCTATTAATGGGCTTCTAAGCTGGGCGACCAGATGTCCTGGATATTAAGGGATAGCAAGGGCCATGGGAACAATTTTTTTTCCTACGAGCCTCTTTTGTAATCGGCAGTAGATATGAACATAATATGTGTGTGCGTGTGTCTGCTCGTAAACATTAGTCGGCAACGAAACAACAGCGGTAGCATATGGGATAGGTCCATGGTGGTAGTGAGTTGCTTTTCTATTAAGTGTATATACTTTGGCTTGAAAGCCTTTGAACCCGTGTTTGGTATCTGGTGCGAAAACTATTTTTCCCAGCTAAAAACTGCACAGGAGCAGAAAGTTTAGGTATGCCCAAAAATGTTTAGTTATATTTTCAAGTGACCGTGATGCAAACCATGGACCTATCAGCTGGTAGTGCATCCGTACTATTATGGAATTAAAAAAATATGATTATCTTCAGCATATAGGATCCCAGGGGGTCACTCACCACATGGACTGCTACCCACCCGTGTCCGACAACCTCAGAAATGCACCCTAAACGCCGTAACTACATTAACTAACTTTGCAGCCCTAAATGGCGTAACCCATGAGAAAAGCCACCCTAAGTGGCGATAACAGGGATAAGCCCCTAATTTGATACCCTAATTTGAGGCGTACACATATCGAAATTGATTAATTTGAAACCATACTGATTAGAGAATACTGATGTTATAAATTGGTGTTACATACAACAGGTATAAATTTCTGGCATTTTTAAAAAGTTATTTCAACTAAGGGCAGCATAATTTACTCTAAATGACACTTCTCTTAGCCACTTTGAATAGCCATCTTTTGGCCTAAATTAATGAATGCAAGTGAAAACTGTTGCTTACCTTGACTGACTGATGCATCACTTAACATTCGTTTTACCAATTTCATCAAAACTTGAAAAAATGGAATCCATACCAGTTAATGTGTTGAAAATGCATACATTAATTAAACCTGTATCTCCTGTTTTTCTGTCTTAATTGATAATAATAAAAGAAAACAAATCGATATAGGAATCCCCGGTTTGAACCAAACAAAATGGTATAGAAAAATAGGCCTAAACCTAAGGCGTGCTGCCTAGTAGCCGGGTGTAAGACGAGAGACTACACTATACGGGGTAATCTCTCATAAGTGATGCGCTGGCTGGCGTGTGCACGGATTATTTGTATCGTTTAAATCGCGCCCATGGTTTCATGGTGTTTATGGCTTAGATCTACTCCCAAATCTCAAATTTGCAACCCTAACTGGCGTAGACCAAGTTTGCACCCCTCAATGGCGTCATCGTCATAGCCAAATTAGACGAAAAGAGAAAGAAAAGGCGAATGGTGCTGAAATGCAACCATTTTTGCCAAAGACGTCGACGCCGCCCGAGTGCCTGAAACGGGACCCTTTTCGACGCTTTTTCTGGACACGGATGCGTAGCAATCCATGTGGAGAGTGACCCCCCCCCCGGGATAGGATCCTCCATTTCGGTTCTTGTTATAGTAATCTTTTCTCTTAATATTGATATTCTTGTCATTCGCTCTGGTTTTTCTCACTTTTACTCGGCCACGTTTCCAAAACTTTTATGGCAACTTGAATTTGCTTCGCGTGTCATAGCCCAGTTACCTAAATGCTAAACATGCTTTATTATGAGTCATGTGGAAAGTAACACCATTTTTTGGCGTTATTGTTGACTTTGACTTGTGTTGACTGCCTTATAGCACAATGTTTTCTAATAAAAAAATCCTGTTTGTGGCGTCGTTCATTGCAGGTATCCGGTAAGAAGAAATTCCTTGAATGCTCGAGTGCCCGATCAGGGTAGCAGTGCTAAAGCCGGGGTAATAGCATGCAGCGCTCAGAAAAAAATTGTATTAAGCGCTATAATTGTTGCATAATAATTCTTATCATTCATGACACCATTTTTTTAGGCCTAATGACATTTTTAATGCTCAAAAGCGGATTTAATGAAATAAGTTGCAACGATGATGCAGAAAAACTCCTTTACCTTACACTTGCCCCCTACTATCTAAAAAAAAAAATAATTATGGTACTACCATTGACGTATGATATTCAGTGTATGGCATCTCAAGTCTGACTTGAGATGCCATACACTGAATATCATACGTCAGTAGTTCTTCGGTTCTTAATCGTACAGCTTTCCCTCTCGGTGGTTGGATTTCATTGGCCGGTTTTCCTAATGACGCCAAGCAGACAACAATCTCGGCGAGAAGAATATAAGCATTCGTTGACCTAAAACTCTCATTACTCACTTCTCATGTCGTCGACCTTGATTATAATATGCAATGTAGCTTTTCATTAAACACTTTGCATTGTTGATCAGCGCGAGGATCCTATATCATTTCACCAACAAGATCATTTGTGGAGATAATCGGGTAAATGCACTATCTACACGATTTTCTTAATCTTTACTGTCCCCTTTTCTCTGAAGTTTTTACGGTATAAAGATTAAGAATTGAATGGTAGTCGATATGGAGTTGAATACTATCATATCATTTGTTATCGAGATAATTGTCACAACAATCAGTATACCAGGCAACATCCTTATCATCGCCGTGTACAAACGAAAGAGAAGGACATCGTTCTCGGTCTTGGCAATTGGACTCGGAATCATCGATCTCGTGATTTCTTTGACAAGCCCAGTACGATTATATAATTATTTGTTTTTCGGAAAACATACCAGCAAAGCGTATTGTCAGGCATGTGGTGGTATATTTTACCTTGGCTTAAATTCTTCTATTTTCATGGCGGCTCTTATAGCAAGCAATCGGTATTTTGCGATTTGTAAGCCTCATGACTACAGGTTTACCCCTCGAGCCTCAGCAGTGTCGGTCGCCATTAGCTTTGGAGTATCCGTCTTGGCCAGTCTACCACTAAGCGTCCTATTTGATGTTGTTTCATACCCCAATGACAAATTCGACTGCGGCATGCCACAGAGACTTCATCTTATAGCTACAGTTTACATTTGCTTTCTAACGATTTTCCACATCTTGACGATAGTCGTTACACTTACCATGTATGGCTGCGTCCTGAGGCGAGTTCGACGGTTAAAAAGAGTTGGTTTCAATAGAGCTAACACGAGTGATTTGAAGCATAATCATCGGAGAGGAGGAGGGACTGAAATTAATGAAACTGTTTTAGATGGTCAGGCAGTCAATGGAAAAGAAAAAAAAGATTCAATTTCTTCCCTCCCTGTTGTGAGCTACCCTAGAACAGGTAGGCACGCTGTAGCCAATGAAACCATGGCGACTTGTCCTGTATCTAGTGTTCACATCACACAACAAGTTGGCCCATCTACGTCAGAAGGCCCGTCCAACAATGCCTCGTACAACCTGTCAATCCCGAAAATACCAACACGGCCAAACAGAGACGGTGACGTTTCTGCCATCGTTCCAATTCAAACAGCGGACGAAGTTCTGGATACTTCTTGTCGACGAAACGTGCCGAGACTAAACGGCGATTCCCCGAGAGCAGAAGCAACAAGGAAACATTTAATCGTCATCATGCTGCTCTACCTCATAACGTGGATCCCTACCCTCTTCATCATTATCTTTGGCTACAAACCGGAATTTCGAGACACAAACTACGCAGCATACACTGCCTTCATGGTCGTGTGTAGGTTCCCAGGTCTGAACAGAATCTACCATTTTGGTATTTCATTCATATTACGGAGATCATTCAGACGAGATTGTAAAGATTTGCTTCTCAGTGTGAAACTAAATTTATTTTGAGATATTTCATGATAGCAATTTTCGCTTGATTTCACAAAACAATTATATGTACATGTATATGCAGGGGCCTGTTTAAAAAGAAACTTACGATTATCGTAGCTTTGCCATCACGAGAAATGACATTTCACCTTTATCACGTGACCAGGCATTCGTGCAAAATGATCAGTGATATTTGATAACCCTATGTCTAAGTATAGTGCAATAAATCCATTTACAGTCAAAGTTTTGATACAATTTCAAAACTTACCTTTGGTTAAGATTTCAATTTTGATACCACAACATAGTTAATCTTACTGGCCCTATATGACCTGTGACCTTTATCATATATGATATATATGATAATACTAATAATTTGATAACCCTTATGTCCAAGTTTTACGAACTCGGTCTGTATACTTTCTAAGTTATGATGACATTGAAAAAAACACACTTAAAAGATTTCAGTGTTGACTACGCAAGTCACTGTCTGCTATGCAGGAAAGAAAAAAAATTGATCGGCTAAAGATGGGTTTTGTTACCATAGCAGTTACCATAATTACCATAATATAGGTCTTTAATGTATGAAAGAGGTCCTTGGCCAATACGTAAATGAGGCAATGATAATTGCGTCGCCCACTCTCTATCTCCTTTGCATTTTATGATGTGAAATATGGAATATTGATTTTTTTATTTTCTTTTACCACTTAGCTTTGTTGAGCAACTATGCATTAATTACGGTTTTTATCTAGTGCATCCGATGTTATACAACAGGTAGCCAGTGAATAGCTTTTTTCTTTTATTTGTTTCAGGAAATTATTCATCATACGGCAACAAGCTCTAAGTAAACAGAAATTTGTTATTTCTTGCACATCAGCAGAAGTGAACTTTCCAGAAAATGGTTATCAACTTCTCTCCAAATACTTTTACTCGCTCGTGTGCGAATATACTAAGTTGCTTTATACCAAGAATTAATTATAATTATAACATAATCTTATTGCAATTCAGTTATGATAAAACATGTATAATTACTAGGGTTTTTCTGGGACATAGGGTATAAAGTATTCCCGTGATATGCATCACTGATAGACACGTTCTACATTTACAGTAAGATTTAAAGGGTTTACAAGTGCAAGGGAATTTAATGGAACTTCGATGGAGAATATTCAAGCTTTGCATTATTTTGGTGAAGCAATTTTTATAGCGGACATGTCACATGAAAGTCGAATAAAGGAGTTGTTGCTATTTGTTCATGTATTATTTTATACAAATTATACTAACATATTTTCTGAGAATGTGAAATAGGATCGACAAGTTTCGATCCCATTAGCCGCACTGGACTATCATTATATTTCATCATTTTCATTGGTCTTGTTGGTACTTAATCAGAACACAGTCATTCTTGTGTAGAAATATATTCTGTCGTTCATATGATTAGTCATTATTGTGAAGCTCATTCAGACGGACTTCAGTAAGGACTTCCGCCATTGACACACGAGTAAACATTGTAACATAGCTACAACTGTAGGCAGAGGCTGCAGTTAATGTCTTTGCTGTTGTACTGAACGCAAGCAAGACATACAGGGCTCCGTAACGCAAAGATTAGCGATCAATCGCTAAATGAACTGACCAATCAAGATCAATGCTGCACGCGCATTTGTCGCAAAATACTGACTAGGAACCAATCAGAAGTGTTCTTTCATATTTTCGATTCATCGCAAACCTTTGTGTTACGGAGCCCTGGTGTGGCAAAGACTATGAATTGTGGATCCATAATTCGTAGTCTTTGCCACATCAGTTGTATTGACATATTGCGTTCAGCATAAAAACTGCAGCCTCCGCCAGTCCTAGATTTAGGCTTCACTGAGCATAGAGTCAACTTTACGTGGAACTCTGTATCATTTATGAGGCGTAGGCCTATCCTTAGCCTTTTCTGTTGTAAAAAAAACTTATATAGAGTTTTTTGTTTTCATTTCTGTCCACGTGTCACATTTTTAGTAGCATGCATGACTTATTTAAGTCGTTAACAAATGTAACACGATTTATATGTACTTTTCGGCATTCTCTGATTCACTGCATTGCCGAGCGGGCGCAGGGCAGCAGATTTGGTTCACTGAACTTTGTCAGCTGAGAGGAGTGTAAAAGAGTGATTGATATTTGTGTGTGTTTTTATTATTTTATGTCAATTTGTATTTAATATGTAGTATTTTGATTCTTTGTCTCTGCTTGTGCTTGTATTTATGTTTTATTTTTGCCAGCGGAGGCCGAATTTCCTGAATCTCGAATCCAAGTTGCACTGAATAAACATGTAAATATGCTGATGTTATACACACACACAACCTCACACAGACAACACGTGCACACACCCTCGCAGACACACATGTATATATATATATATATATATATATATATATATATAAATGTGTGAGCTTATACATGTACTACAGCTTTGGCAACTCTTTTTGTTTTAAAAATTGTGTGAAAGAAATGGATGAAAAGAACAATGGTAGGCGTAGCTTAAATCAAGGCTCCCCAGAGCTATCTACCCTTTGGAAAAATTGGTGATGCCGAAAAAATGTCTCTGCCGGGAATCGAACCCGAGCCCCCAGCTTTGAACGCCGGTGCCTTAACCACCAGACGGGTTAGTGGCTAGGGCGACACTGATCTGATTGACCGTCAGATAGACAGATTTTCGACACCATACCAATTATAATTTCCAATTTTTCTAAAGGGTAGATAGCTCTGGGGAACCTTGCTTTAAGCTACACCTACCACTGTTCTCTTTATCCATTTCTTTCACACAATATTTAAAATAAAAACAGTTGCAAAAGCTTTAGTACATATATATCTTCACACATTTGTATACTTTCTCCAATACGTGTACTGTATCAAAGCAATAGCTTTGATCCAGCTGAGGCATGGCGGCTTGTCATTGTTCAAAACCCACCTTCCCCCGACAAAGGAAATTATGATTGGTATGGTGTCGAAAACCTGTCTATATGACGGTCAATCGGATCGGGGTCGCCCTAGCCACTAACCCGTCTCTGTGGTCTAGTGGTTAAGGACCGGCGTTCAAGGCTGGGGGCCCGGGTTCGATTCCCGGCAGAGCCATTTTTCGGCATCACCAATTTTTCCAAAGGGTAGATAGCTCTGGGGAACCTTGATTTAAGCTACGCCTACCATTGTTCTCTTCATCCATTCTTTTCAAACAATATATATATATACATATATTAAAAGGATGCTAATACAGCAAGAAAGCATTGAGACGTAACCTGGTCTTTGTTCCATCAGGTTTGATACTGTGGTAAATACATATATAACTACAATTGGTACGATATTTATGCCTAACTATATAAAACCATTACCATTCTCCGAAACTTTTGTAACTTGTAAATAAAGATCACTACTCATCTGTACCTCAACCAAGTCAGATGTTTATTTGAGCCTCTTTAATTATTTTCTCGTAGTAGAATCATCACATGGTGAAAGAAGTGGTCACAATTTGGTTGAAGCTGATTTACCCTGAATTGAATCCGAATTTTGAAGTCGTCTTAGTTTTGATTTTGACGAGTCGACATGTCGGGATTAAAACCCCCAGAAACCCTTTCATTTGAGGGAAATGCGCCTAGAAACTGGAAAGACTGGTTGAGAGCCTTTGATTTATATGAGTTGGCTTCCGAGCTGACAAGGAGACCAGAAAGTGTGAGATGCGCAACATTACTTTATGTTGCCGGATCTACAGACCAGCAGATTGTTGAAACTTTTCAATTCACATCTGATGAAGCCGGTCAATTAAGTGAGTGCACTGAATGCAAAATTATCTGGCTATTAATTGTGAACCGCGTAAGAACATATTTGTGATTCGATATCTTTTTGACTCGCGGAACCAGAAGGCAGGAGAGAGTTTCAGGGCATATGTCACCGACCTGAAGGCCTTGACTAAGGACTGTGAGTCTGGGCTGCTCGGGGATGACCTGATAAAGGACCGAATAGTGTGTGGCATCAAAGACACGAACTTGAGAGTGAAAGACTGCTCCAAGTTCAAGACCTGAAGATTTGCAGTGTTGCTGAGAACGGGGCAAAACATATGGAGGAACTCCAAGTTGAAAAAGGACTGCCCTCCGATGCCGACGTCAACTTTGTGCGAAGGCAAAAACAAAGTAAACAAAACAGAGATACCGAAGAGAAATGCCCTTATTGCACGTGCGCACATTGAGGCAAGAAATGCCCAGCAGAAAATGAAAAGTGTCGGGAGTGCGGAAAGCGGACATATCTCACGATCGTCGAAGTGCCATCAACAACGCCGAAGACCAAATGATGATGACCGCCGACAAGCTGGAAGTCAGCGACGTCATAGATGAACCCGTCAATTATTGAATAGATCTCCTAAAAATGAATCTGATGATGATATAGTGTACATCGATTTAGTTGTTTATAATTTCGACAAAGAAGAATGAAAGAAGCAGTGATCCACTGATGGAGTAAACATTAATTTCAAGTTAGATTCTGGAGCACAAGTTAATATTCTTCCAGAGCATATTTTCAGGAAGGCGGAATTTAATCTAGAAAGGACGAGAGTAAGATTGCACTCATATTCTAAACATGTAATGATTCCACTGGGGACACAACCGGCAACATGATGGTGAATAAGAATAATTACCTCATATTTCAAGTGGTTGGTGGTGATGTGACACCTTTGTCGGGAGTGAGAGTATGTGAAAACGTGAATTTGATCAATAGAATTGATGATGAAGTTGACGAAAATGTTGATGATGTGACAAAGAAAGCAAGCAAGCAAGCTATAAGGATGCTCCCAATCGTGCACGCGAGCGTAACAATATTTAACCCTATCGAGGCGCATGCCGATCTATTTACAGGAGTAGGGAGATTACGCAATCATGAGTACAGTATTGCTATTAGTCGAGATGTAGAACCTGTTAAGTATGGAAGCAGGAGACCGTCAAAAACACGGATATACGTCGTGTCGTAATTCAGTTTACTACACGACGTAAATGATTACGTCGTGTGGTATTTTGAATTATTACACGACGTTATTATTTACGTCGTGTAGTAAATTGAATTACGACACGACGTATATCTGTGTTTTTGACGGTCTCCTGCTTCCATAGTTAAGTACCCGCTGCGAACAATTCCACATAAGATCAAATGGAAGAACTCGGTGTTATAGATAGAGTATATGGGTTAACCAGATGACAGTAGTGCATAAGCCGGATGGTCGAGTCCGAATCTGTTTAGATCCCCGCAGTCTGAATACAGACATCCAAAGAGAGCACTTTCAGATGCCTACCTTTTAACACGGTAGCCGCTCGAATTACTGGAATGCAAGTTTTCTCGAAATTTGACACAACAAATGGATATTGGCAACTTCCACTAACCATGCTAACTGAGACGAGTTCGTATTCGACATTATAGCCCGTTTGGTAGATATAGAAGTCATGCCATTTGGTATATCATCTTCCTGTGAAGTTTGGCAAAGAGCAATGACAGATGAGTACGGACTTGTAACTCAAAGGAGTAGAAATCGTAGCAGACGACATACTCGTCTGGGGAAAAGACAAAAAAGAGCATGATGTGCGACTAGAAGCGCAATTATTATTCCCCCCCCCTCTCTCTCTCCAATCCGCCGCGGCGCCGCACCGGCCGTGTATAACACGTGCAGCATTGCAACATGCTTTGGGGCCCGTTGCAGAAAGAGTTGCCTTTAAACGCAAGCCAAAAAATCAATTGCAAGTCTAAAATGCACGCTGTTGATTGGTTGAAAATCAAGTTGCGCATGATTTTTTAGAGTTGCGATTGATTGCAACTCTTTCTGCAATGGTATGCGCTGATGATGATGGCGGTGGTGCTTATGATGGTGATGATGGTAATGTCATTTCGTCCATCAACGTATTCGTCTAGCAATCATTTGGTCTAATAATCACTTTGTCTAATAACCAGTTCATCTATGACCAATTCGTCTCAAAACCAGTTGGTTTAATACCCATTTTCTTTTCATTCATTCCGCACACAATTAACACTTGGTCCAATTAAACCGAATCGTATACGGACCAAATGGCTATTGAACCAACGGGTTATTAGACAAAATGGTGAGTTGACGAAATGGCAACTGAATTAGACCATGTGAATAGTGGACGAACTGATGATAGAATGTAGACGAGTTAGTAATTGGACAAATCGGCAGTAGACCAAATAAAAAAAAGCCTTAGGCCTATCTTTTGCATTTTGATTTTTGCACGTATGACTGAATAACCGACACGCGTACCGGCCCTATCCCCTACTTTTCAAATCTCCCTCTCTTACACAAATCTTCCACTTTCTTTATATTCGTCCTATCGTCATTCACAGCTGCTCCCTGTGACTTTCTCTTATTCTTACACACAAGCAAACAGACCCTCACACACAAATTTAAATCAAGAATGTCACAGAGAGAAGAAATCATGAAATCAATTGAATTATACAAATTGATACGAATTCATGCACGAGTGTTCCTATTTATTCAAAATCTTAACAAAGAATGCTAATTCTCTATTTATTCCTTCGTCAATCTTCTCTATCAGAAATTACCAAAATTGATGGTTTTCCAAATAGGTTTCTTTTCAATGTGTTTAATGCCAATTCGTCTATTGCCAACTCGTCCACTCATCAAATGGTCCGTGTTCATGAGCGAATGTCCACATAAGAATATGGATGTCCGATTAGGACTTTCAAATGTCCACGTAGGTTCAAAGTGTCCATACAGATTTATCAAATATCCGATTAGGGAAACCAAAAGTCACATATAGGAAACTGAATGTCTAATTAGAGAGAGTAATATCCCACTTCGGAAAACAAATGTCGTATAGGGATCTCAATTGTCCATAGTTTGAAATAATGATTACTCGAACATGATAATTTCATATTTTTCATGTTTCTCCGTTTTTTCACTTTCTGTCACTCACCTTTCCCTTTACCTTCCTGTTCTATTCATTTGTCAGGCAAGGAATTTTTTCCCCCATAGTTTCACAAATTTGCTGAACCCCTTGACTTTTATCCTTATTTTCTTTCTTTTATTGGCCTTGTATATTATAGAATTATTTATTTATTTTGTACACATCTATATATTCATTTCGTCCCTTTTCATTCGATCCCTGCCCCGGTTTTGGCGCAGTTTATGTCTTTGGATGAAGCGCTCTTTCTTATCAGGCAGATTCTTTTCTCTTCTTATACCATTCCTTCCACCTTTTCGGTTTCCTTCTCTTCTCATTTGTTATTTGAAAACAAACAGATGTCATATTAGTGATTTTGATTGGCATACGGGTGTAAAATGTTATCAGAACAACAATTTTCTTACACGTTCGGTTATTTATTTACCAAATTAATGAATACCTTCCACTACATCGAACCCCACACAACATGATCTTCGCGTTCCGACAAACTATACGGACAAAATATATATAGATATTCAATATTGTAACCAAACCCAGAATAAATCTTAAAATGGCATACATGTAATCATGGTAATTGGCATTTCATAATTCATATGAAAAAAATCATTTGTGAATATTATTTGTTCCTCTCAATTATAAAACCTATTCTAAGTCATAAAAATAATTATTGTTTAATTATTTTTTAAGTATAAGTTTATAGATAAATTTCCCTAGTCTCTCAGTAATCCCAAACATGTAATTAATCTTTTTGCTGGAGCAAATGAAAGTTATATCTATCAATATGTCTGTAATATCATGAATGCATCTACAATCTTAATATGATTGAATTGTGCCACATATGAAATGAAGTTAATTCATAAAATTTAGATTATTTTATTCTCTCATCTGCATTACCTGACGCATCTTAATATGCAACAACATTGAATGCTTTTACAAATCTTTTTTATTTTGTTAATTATGAGAAACGTCTTAGACGATGTAGTTTTCAATGCTGGGATTAATTTTTATTATTGATTTTGATATATTTTGATTCGGTTTGATTAGACGAGGCGGGTAGGCATGATAGGGGCGTAACTAGAAGCAATATCTTAGATAGGCCCTCTCGATCCGCCACTGAGGACAGGGTAGTATATAGTAACGGATAGACCAACTCTCACTCTGCGTGTAAATACATCTGTAAAAAAAGTAGTAGGGGAAGGCGGGGTAAGTTGACCATAGGGGCAAGTTGAGCCACCACCCCCAGGCCAATAATGAATGAGTCAGACATTTTGGTGGTGTCATGTATTGATGACCAATTGCATAACCCCTAATCTCACCACATTGTTTTCAACTTTGAAACAAAAAGGACTTTTTTGTGGGAAAATACAAATTTCAGCAAAAAAAAAGTAAAAAGGGTGTGACATAGATAACTCCTTTTTACACACACACTTCTTTAAATTTATTAAAGACATAAGAACAACATTGTTAGCCCAGGTATGGATCTTCATTCTTGTCATAGTCTTTTACATGACGGATGCATAAGAAATGTGTGGATTTTAAATTATCGCATTAAGTTCGGACTTGGGTAAGTTGTGCCAGCCAACATGGGGCAAGTTGAGCCATGGTAATTCTTATGGTAATATATTTATATTTTTTACTGTTCTCTTCCTCTTAGAGGATGTTAGTATTTATAGAGAATTAAATTTAAAAAATGAATAAAAAATAGACATCCTGGTTCTTCCCCCATACATTTTTTTTTTATTTTTTATACATTTTAGTTTTTGTGGCTTAACTTACCCCAGAAAGTGGCTCAACTTACCCCACAGATGGGGCAAGTTGAACCATTTGACATCTCTTTTTTCAAAGGTGACAGTGACTTTCAGTGTGAGGGTAGAAATTTATATATAAGTGAACAACATTTCAGAAGGATCAAATTTTAAGGCAAGATACTTATTTCTACAAGATTGTTAATCATATCAATTCTAACGTCCAAAAAGCAAAAGATGTCACAACTTACCCCGCCTTCCCCTACTGATGATGGAAAGCAACCATCAGTAGCAATAATATAGTATATTTACACGACAATGGTCAATTGTAGACGTAGCATTAAGTAATAATAGAATTCTAGGAAGATATGAAGAAAGGAAATTATTGTATCAAAGGAAGTTGAATTTAAATCAATTGACAAACAGATAAAATAACTAGATTAATTAAGAACTTGTAATCATCTAGTACAGAAATTGACTAAGAATAATGAAAACTAGTTATCTCTGAAAAGAATCCAAATAAGGATTTAGGAACAGTTTAAACCACAATTTCAAAGCTTTGTTATTCACAATTCTACTAAGTATTGTTTGTAAAAAAAAGTTTCTTGATCTGAAGGTTCTTGAACTTAATGGGGGGTCAGAGGCGTTGATCCACGGAAGGGGGGGGGCCATCGCCCCACCAATGAAAATATTGGGTTAGCAAGCATATCATTTCGCCCCAAATAATTCCGTAAGTGCAAAAAATAATAAAATTGTAATTTTATAAAGAAATCACCAAATTAAGCAAACATAACATAAAATTTAGTTTTTACATCTATAGTTCAGTACAAAATCATGATTTCTCCGCACGAGAAATGATTCCATCTATCATAACAAGATTGCAACTTTTGTTGAGGTAGGACCTACATTTACGCAGGAATCTCATAGGCATAGAATTCTTTTCTCCCAATGGGTAAGCAAGAAATTGGCAAACTCTTTTTTTTTCCATAGGCGGATTCAGGTGAGTTATGTATATCTCTATATTAATTCTACAATTATATCAATTCTAACATGCAAAAAGCAAAAAGATGTCACAACTTACCCCGCCTTCCCCTACTGATGATGAAAAGCAATCATTAGTAGCAATAATATTGTACATTTACACGACAATGGTCAATTGTAGAAGTAGAATTAAGTAATAATAGAATTCTAGGAAGATATGAAGAAAGGAAATTATTGTATCAAAGGAAGTTGAATTTAAATCAATTGACAAACAAATAAATTAACTAAATTAATTATCAACTTGTAATCATCTAGTACAGAAATTGACTAAGAATAATGAAAACTAGAATCCAATTAGGATTTAGGAACAATTGATACCACAATTTCAAAGATTTGTTATTCACAATTCTACTAAGTATTGTTTGTAAAAAAAAGTTTCTTGATCTGAAGGTTCTTGAACTTAATGGGGGGTCAGAGGCGTCGATCCAGGGGGAGGGGCGATCGCCCCACCAATGAAAATATTGAGTTGGCAAGCATATCATTTCGCCCGCCAAATAAGTCCGTAAGTGCAAAAATAGAATAAAATTGTAATTTTACACAGAAATCAGCAAATTAACCAAACATAATATAAAATCTAGTTTTTACATCTATAGTTCAGTACAAAATCATGATTTCTCCGCAAGAAAAATGATTCGATTTATCATAATAAGATTGCAACTTGTTGAGGTAGGACCCATGTGTAGGCAGGAATCTCATAGGCATAGAATTCTTTTCTCCTAATTAGTAAACAAGAAATTGGCAAAGTCTTTTTTCCATAGGCGGATCCAGGTGAGCTATGTTTATCTCTAAATTAATTCTAACAAGCTACATAAAGAAACCCTTTTCCATGACAGTTGATCAAAAATACACAGCAAAACTGTAGTGTTAACCGGTGTACATAATGGACCACACCAGTTATTTTACACCGATGTTAATTTGGTGGTGTTAGTTTTACACCTATAGGTGTTATTACAACACTTTTGGTTGTTACATTTACACTCTTTGGTGTTATTTTCAATCTCTAGGGTGTAACACCCTAGGGTGTGGTCCTCTATTAACACCAATTGGTGTCAATTTTAACACCACAGTTTTTACAGTGTGTTGGCTCGATAATTTCGCTCGCATTGGTTGTTAAAAATATATAAATCCATCATCCTATTCAGTCATAAAAATTCTTAAATGTCCAGTTTTCAGGCCTTAATAGAAAACAATTCGCACTCTAACTAGGCTTGTTAGATTAATAAATAAGACAATAAAATATCCACGAATTCCTATAACTTGATTTATTTCCACATTCCAATAACAAAAGTACATACAAGTGTAATCATTTTTCAGCATAACATTACAATAAGCAAATGACATAATGAATACATGCATACACACATTCTAATATAATTATTTATACCTGATGAATTTCTTTTTTTTTAATTATTATTAAAACAAATAGCAGAAAATTTATATATATGTATATTATATCGACCTAATACATTTTGAAATGTGGGAGACCTCCTGACAATCTTAAGCTTAGAGCTTGAAATTGATAAAGGCCTCGAAAGGAAAGGGTAAAGAAAACCAGACAAACAGTGAATGAATCGATTTTAGAATCCCTTTAGCATGTTTAGTGATCCACGGGTTTTGAGCCTCTCTGGTATCAGAATGATTTAGATTTAGAAAATGCGAGTGGGTTTTGATATTAATGGCAAATACGGGAGGAAGAATGTAAAGAAGAAGAAAGAAAAAAAATAGACGAAGAAAAATAAACAAAAAGCAGAAGGCGGATGGGACAATGGTAAAACAAAAAGGGGAAGAAGAACGAAAGACAGGGATAGAAGTAAAGAAACAGAAAGAAAAGATGAGAACGAAGGAGTGTAAAAAAACAGAAAAAGATCGAAAAAAAGGAAAAAGAAAAAAATGAAGGAAAGGAAAGAAGTTAGCTAGCAAGAAAGAAAGAGGGGAAGGAAAACAAAAGATCCCCTTACTAGTATGGGGATATATGTGTAGCAATATAGAATCCTGTGCATTTATGCAACTGCCCAGTTTGGTAAATTTACTGAAATGTCCAAGCGATCAAAATGAAGCCTCTTCCGCCCCCCATCTCACACGTTTTAGAACAGTCTAATTGGAGAGTTTCTTAATTGCGTAGCTCATTAAACACATAGATGTTCGATTATTCCCATCGTGTCTTTGTCCCCTGACTCTATCAAGTCAGTCATCAACCTTTTTCAGGTTGTATCAATTTATCAATTACATTGGACTGAAATGCAAAGATGCTACCATTCAACAACCATCTAATTGGTACTTCAGTTTCATCTTAGTGTACGATGTAGATTAAAGTCGAAACAATTTTTGTATTTCACGCACGCGTTTAAGCTCTAAACTATTTTCCTGAACATATCATTAATGTAGGATTTTCGCACCTACATATTTTTCGATATATTTTTTTATTACCAACTTACGAATAAGTCATTATGGAGTTGAATATTATCATATCATTTGCTATCGAGATCATTGTTACAGCCATTGCCTTACCAGGCAACATCCTTATCATCGCCGTGTACAAACGGAAGAAAAGGTCATCGTTCTCGGTGTTGGCCATTGGACTCGGAATCATAGATCTTCTTATTTCCTTAGCAAGCCCAGTGCGTTTATATAATTATTGGTTTTTCGGCAGACATACAAGCAGAGCATACTGTAAAATTGGTGGTGGGCTATTTTACCTTGCGCTGAATACTTCTATATTCATAGCGGCTCTTATATCATTCAATCGGTATTTCGCAATTTGTAAGCCGCATGACTACAGGTTTTCCTCTCGAGCATCGGCAGTGTTGGTAGCTATTTGCTCTGGAATATCGATCTTGGTCAGTCTTCCAGTAAGCGTTATGTTTGACATTGTTTCATACCCAAATAATCAAGTCGACTGTGGTATTACCACTCAGGTATCATTTCATAGCTGCGGTTTACGTTTACTCCGTAACAGCGTTACACATCTTGACGATAGTCGTTACACCCATCATGTATGCTTTCGTGTTAAGGCGAATTCGACAGTTCAAAAGAGTTGGTTTGAATAGTGCTAACCCGAGTGCTCTGAGGCACAACCATCGAAGGAGAGGAAGAGGGGTTGAAACAAATGAAACTGCTTTAGATGGTCAGGCAGTCAAGAGAAAAGAAGAAGATAATCCCACTATTTCGGCTCTGGCTGATATGAGCTACCCTAACACGAGTAGGCTATCCATGGACCCTACTAGGATCCTTGCTGTATCCCATGAAACCATGACAACCTCTCATCCTGTACCCGGTGGTCACAACGCGCAATCAGTTGACCCATCTACATCCGAAGGTCCGCACAACCTGTCAATCCCGAAAATATCGACACGGCCAAACGGTAACGTTGCTGCCATCGTTCCAAATCCAACAGCCGACGAAGGTCTGGATACTTCTTGTCGACGAAACGCGCCGAGACTAAACGATGATTCCCCGAGAACAGAAGCAACAAGGAAACATTTAATCGTCATCATGCTGCTCTACCTCATAATGTGGATCCCCACCCTATTTGTTATCATCTTTGGCTACAAACCGGAATTCCGAGACACAAACTACGCAGCATACACCGTCTTCATGGTAATTTCCAGGATCTCATCCCTGAACAGAATCTACCATTTTGTTTTAACATTTATCTTCCTTAAATCATTCAGACGAGACTATAAAGAATTACTCATTTGTTTGAAAAACACTTTATTTCGAAATGTTTGAGAAGACCGAATACTAATTACGGATTCTCTCTTCCAAAAAGAAATATGCAATATTTTTTTTACTTTAATGATGACGATTCATCACTTCATAGGAAGGAATCTGTATCTATGTTATAATGCGCCTTATTGAGTCAGGTCATGTGACATTGTTTCATTGGAGTAAGATGCCTTCACTTAACAATCACCTTGATTCTTTAGCATTAGCTTATAGAGGACGTGTTGATTCAGTTTATTTATTTAGCTCCAGAAAACTTAAATTTAACTGGGGTGGGGGCACTCACGTAAAATGGCTGTATGGGTAGGTGCATGCGGCCATTCAGACCTTGGGGGTATTCTGAAAAGTCTCTCAAGTTTCCTCATAGAGCGCTAATATATCTCCAAATTCGTATTCTGAAAACTATATTTGCGCTCAATTAACTCCCTTTACAAAGGTTATAACATTTTATAGATGGGGAAAACATATAAAATGATGGCATCACTCACTAACATTTTTTTTTGGTATTTTATTCTATGAGACAATATGTTTATTGTCGGAAACAAAGTTTGATTCATCCCATACTTGTTTCTATAAAACCATCTTTCCTTTTATTCTATTCCCTTTTTATACCTCTCTCCTTAATCCTCTTCCTTCTTTCTACTTTTGGTCACAGTAGTAAACCGATTTGATGATATTTATAAGTAAAGAAATGAAAGCCACAATTAGCAAGAGATGATACGACTTAATGGACCTCTTATCACCATTATCTTTTCCCATTGGAAAGTCCGCTAATTGAGCGCTATGAGACTTCAGAATACCAAAAGTCTCTTAACAACTCAATTAAGTCTTCGCGCGGTCATAACGCGTAGTTATTGAGCTTTTAGGATGTTAAATCTTGCCAGCCTATGCGGGTTATATCATTTTCACCTATTTTTATTGGCCACCCGTTCTAGCTCGTCACGTGTCCGTTCTCGAGAACCTCATTTCATTCCAGTTTTGAAGCCATCCCCATTTGCAGAGAGCAACCTTGTAGTAGTTCTTGAGCCCCTCGTTCCATAAGCAGCTTCTGGTCTTAAGGGGATGGTTTAAGGTTTTGTGGCCACACATCCCTACCCTTTACAAATCCGAATGCCCATACCCCGGGAATTTAACTTAACGTTAATAATCTTTTTGTAGATGGGCTAGATTGAAGAAAGAAGACACCTCGTACATATATTGATAATTCGAATGATCATCTGTTCTTTTTTGACCCAATTATCGAATGTTTGCTAATTTTGAGTTAACTTTTCGACCCCAATAATAACCAATAACGATTCCCATTTTAGATTATTCCCTATGTAGTATATTGAGCAAGGTGCGTCAATTATATATATCTACATTCAGTGGAAAAGTGTTAGTAAATTCCTAAAATTACATTGAGATGGGTTATGTTTTGGCAATAACTTGGAAATTTACGTAATTTGTTTCTCTTTGTGTGTGTGTGTGTGTGTGTGTGTGTATGGTTGTGTGCGCCTGTTCATCTTATTGCTATTTTCATGTTTCTTATGTACCATTGCTTATAATATCTGTTAGATTGTTAGTGTATTTGGATACAGGAATATCACATTGAACGTCTGAAAAGCCTTCATTTTGTTGTAGTAAATCAGCTATTCATATCTTAAAATATCTGACCACTCTGTTGACTGCAGCCATTTTCACAAACACTTCATGCGATTGCTATTGAAATTGCTGTATTTTGTCAATCTCATGATTCTTTGTTGAATGTTCCTACGCTATTATGTTACTGTGTGTTTCAGCTCTATACCTTGTTACTTGCAGAATATTCTTTATAATAAAGTCTGCTTGTCTTGTAGCTGTGTATTTTGTTTAATCCTACGTGGTTGAGTGTCAACTCTAGGATCGTAAATGTGCCCTCATGTGCTTTCACATTTCTCTACACCCATGTTCACTTCTCTCAACCTCAACAGGTGATGTCAATCCGAATCCAGAACCCGGGGGCCACTTCCATTGACGAGTGGATACTAGGCAGTGCCAAAGAAAAGCGTAAAGAGGATTTCTTTTTCAAGATTGGGCACGTTACGTTCGTAACGTAAGGGTGTCAAAAACACTAAAATACTGGAAAGGGGTATATACAGTAGTATTTATAGGAAAGCTACGTGTTTACGGCCCAGGTTGCCCCCCCCCCAGAATAAAGATAACATCGTTACATCAAACCATTAAAAAAAAGAAGAAGATAATTCTCATTTCATTACTTTGCAATTAGCTTGACACCAACCAAACTGCCTGAAGTTGGATTGTGACTCTCGTTATGATTGTTGTGATTTGCCTGATCAGCCGTTGATCATGCAAACAATCACAATCAGATATAAGGTTATGTGTGCTCAACTTTCGTTCGATTTGCAACAAATCCTTGTAAAGCTATTTGCCATGACTTTGTCTCAAATCACCAAGTAAGATTTCAGGCATATCTGAGAAACTTGGCCGCTTCTGATGATGTCGTCATTGACGATCTTCGACCCAGCGGTTACACCTATTTCTCCATGTTGTCCTACAGTTTCCATTCGCGGAGGTGAGGGTAGGATTCATGTGCAAGAACGGTCTTAAAGTGGTTAATAATCCACCTACAGGACCTACATATTTGAACAAAAACACGGAACTAATTCAAACGGTTCTTCATGCTTGGACGTTGTATACCGTCCACCAGGTAGTCACTTTCTTCTTTCCTTGAAGAGCCAAGATGTTCTGAGCTTCGTGACATAGACTATCTAGGCCTACAAGCGAATTACTATCAGTGTCACTATTGATCTTACCGTCGATCATTTCGACATTACGTCGTCCTCACCGAAAACACAGAAGTTCAATGATCTCCTTTAGGCCTAGTCATACGTGTATCTCAAACTGTCACCTATCCTACCCTTGACAAAGGTTACTCTTGATATGGTCATTGTAAAGGGCACTTTGGTTTGCTCTGTTCTGAAGGTTATTCCCTCAGACCACTCTGCCATGATCATCTGCCGGCTGGCGATGTTATGAAAGGCCTTTTCAGACTGACTCGACGACCACTCTACGTCTACCTGTTGCAACGTAGAGGCAATTGACAGAGCATCGTTGGTCGACGATATAGCTGCATCGTTATTGGCTCCTGATACGAAATTGTAGTCAATGCTGTGTGGGTGTATGAATTACAGCTCATCACACTCCTGGATTCTCAAGCTCTTGCAAAGTCAAGAACCCCCGCAAGAACCATATCAATAATCGTATAACGATCGATCGACTGTCTTATTGATATCTCCGAAGCTAAGTGGAAACGTATCAACGGTAAGCTAAAAGATCGATGTCCAGAGAACTATGGTGTGCTCAAAATAACTTGATTAAGTCCCTGTTGATGAGGGTCAAACGCTCACATTATGTTGGTGTCGTCGAAGATTGTGTCAGCGATTCACACAAGCTATTTTCTCTTGCTTTTCGTCTTTTGAATTGCAAACAGTCTACTAGTCTACCGAATCATACTGATAGTCATGGTGACTACTGACTAGGACATTCATCAGGTTCTTCTAAGTTCGAACTGTTTGCGAGACTCGTCATCGAGATGAATTCGTGCCCCCCCCCCCACTTTGAAAGGCAATTAAAATTTATAATGTAAAAATACCGTTAAAACAGAAGTGTAAGTGTGCCCCCTTTGAAAGTGAAGACTTTCTTTTTTTCTTGTCAAAGTTTTCCTCGGGAAAATGTGCTCCCCCCCTTGAAAAATCCTTTATCCGCCCCTGATCGTCCCAACCACAGAGTGGAACACTCTTTTTTTATGTTTTTGCTTGTCAAAGTTTTCAATGTGTCCAACTTTATCCTTCAGAAGGGACGGAGGAAATATTACGGCCATTATCGTACTCGACTTGTCTTTCGCTTCCTATACTGTCATCTATACTGCAGGTGTTAGAGGTTACACGAGCCTGATTACAACTGACAGGCCAAAGATATTCATTCGAGCCATCCCATTCTCAATTTTTAAATTTGATATTGCTGATTGACAAAAATGAATGAATATGATTGACAATCTAACGCTGATTCTAGGGAGGCCGGGTACCTAATGAACTTCCTTTTTCCAATTTGGAAAGATATATGACTACTTTGGAACAATTTTTTACTGGCGGAAGAATTAGGGCCATATACTCTCTCAAGTGATGAATTTTATCCTGTTAGGTGTAGTCTTCATAAATGCTGATTTATTTTTTAAATGAGCCGGTCGAGGTACCCTTTTCTGGTCAGATATAAGAAATGTCAGACATATATCCTGTCCACTGGTAGTAAACATTCAACCCTCGAATTTCCTACTTATTTTTATGATTTTTTTTTAAGTGCCACTTTAACACACGAGTTTATGGGAAATAAATTAGGCCTGTGAAACCTAGAGGTCGGGCATTATTGGTTCAGCTTTATCTTTCCTGTCCCTCACAGATTGTCTGTATATGAAATTTATGTAATGACAGTAAATCTATCAGTATATTGCCTTCCTCTCGCTTGGTACCATAGAATTTCAATTACTATATTTAATGATAATAATAATAATAACAATGTGATTTATAAAGCGCCAAATCCACTCTGTAGAGTTCTCATGGCGCATGAAAAGCTAAGAGTTAAATAAAAAAAGTTTTTTTAGAAGATTTTTGAAAGTTTCGACAGAGGTGCATTTTTTTATGTCTTCAGGTAGGCTATTCCACAACGTGGGGCATGCAAAAGAAAATGATTCCCCCCCCCCCGATTTTTAAAACTTTTGGAATAACAAGGAAGTCAGAAGTGGATGAGCGCAAAAACCTGCTTGGTCTGTAGTAATTGATAAATGAACATGATGAAAGACTGTATTGTGGTGCTGATCCTAGAATACTATGAAAAGCAAGCAACAAAATCTTAAAGATAATTCGATTTTTAATAGGGAGCCAGTGCAGCGAATTCAGGATGGGAGTGATATAAGAGCGTTTATTTGACAAAGTGACGATGCGAGCAGCTGCATTCTGAAGCTTCTGAATCTTTTATAACTGAGCCTGCGGTAAATTAAACAAAAGGACATGACAGAAATCAAGGCGGGAGGAAATCAAGGTATGTACAATCTTATATTTCCTGATAAATCCTAGGTTACGAAGATAGTACCGAACTGGTTTACAGATATTTGAGATTTGGGAAGACATTGTCACATGTGAATCAAAAGTTAATCCAAGATTACGGCAAGTCTGAGACGATTGAATTGTTTGTCCAGAAAATGAAAAGAAATTGACATCAATTTTGTTGAGCTGCACTTAAGAGCCAAACATAATAAATTCACACTTATCTAAATTTAGTTTCAAGTAAAGAGTTTGCATCCAGTCGTGAACATCAATCATACATAATCGAAGACGACGAATAGCATTATCAGCTGCTTGCTGAGTTGAATCAAAAGAAATCAAAAGTTGAATATCGTCAGCGTAAATATGGTAGTCAATTCCGTGACGGAGCATCACTTGCCGCAACCTAATCAGATAAATTGAGAAAAGGGTCGGTCCGCCACAGAGCCCTGCGGTACACCATGGATCATCAGAGGTGAAGCAGCTGATTGACACCCATTTATACATACAATCTGTGAATGCTGGGAAGAAAGATAGGATTCAAACCACTTGAATGCTTCACCTCTGGTACCAAACGGACTTAAAGTATTCAGCATGATAGCATGGTTTACTGTGTCGAAGGCGGAGGACAGATTGAGTAAGTGTAAAGCAGTCACAGGCCCTCTGTTCATCTCTTGGAGGATATGACTTGAGGTGCTCACAAGAAGGGTTTCCACCCTGTGTTGGGGTTATAGGCAGATTAAAATGGGTCAAACAGGTTGTTGTATTCAGCAAGACGAGAGAAAGCAACACTTTCAGGGACTTTGAAGAGGAAGGATAGGTTAGAAACCGACCGGTAATTTTGTAGAGAATCAGGATCAAGAGAAAGTTTATTTAACAATGGTGTAACATGAGCGCATTCAGAGAGGATGGGAGATGCGAATGCTCTAAACTTAAGTTAACAAGGAGAGCCACATGTATCCAACTCTACCCCTCCTATTATTGTTTTATTATTTTAGTTTATTCGGCATTTCAACAAAGATCAATTTACAAGCAATTCACATGAACAAAGACAAAAGGAAAACGGATGTTAACGGTACGAGTCAAGGTTGCCTGGGAAAGGAAAAGTGAACTATATTGTTATAACTCTTAGGCTTCGATATTTCTTCCTATGGACTTGTAAGGTAACATTCACAAGAATAAAAACACTTTCATAAGCTTTACATCAAACAATAATAATTCAGACATGGTATGCTGAACAAGAAAATAATAGTGGTATAAGAAACAAACTATGGGTCAACTTGAAAGAAAAAGTGTGAACATTTTTATTAATTATAGTAAAGATTCAATCCAAACCAGGCTGGTGCAAAACAGTCAGTCAACTGTCCTGAGAATCGTCTATCACGACCTTCACTCCTGGCTAACCAGTCATTCATTGAAATTAAATCTTTCCAAAACTGAGTTTTATTTGGTTCCAATCTGCAATCCATCTCTTTTTTCGAGATGTACTATAAACCTGTGCCAGACGCGTAGCAAGCTAGGACTCGTGGCAAAGTGTATATCATCGGCAAATCTAATCACCAACTTTTGTAGATGATAGGAAGTTGTCGCTTTCATCAAGCACGGCGCCTCAAGAGCGAAGGAATTTTGTTGTAAAAATAACAAAGCGGTGGGTTTTCCTCAAAAATTGGATGAACCAAAACAACAGGTTTGTCTGTGAGACTGCCATGGACAAACGAAATATTTGCATTTTTTCGTAAGCTCCGAAACTTAGGACTATCTGGTTCTGGTTCTCAAATTTTCGACAAACCCTCCCGGCTGTTCATTGTGGTTTGACTAGCATTGTCACATATTTACGTTGTTTTAGAATCGGTTCGCGTTACAATTCGGAATACTTTCGAGAAATTGCGAAAAATTGTCAACGGTTCTGCTCCACAATATAATAACAATTTGGTTAACAATGTTAATTCACTCCTGTCGGAGGTTCGTCCAACTCTGCCCTAGTTCTTCCCAAATCTACAAAGGCATGGGGATACGGACTTTTGCTTACACTGGTCCTATTCTTCAGAATGATCTTCTCCTGGTTATCCGAGAATACACTTCCACTGATACATTTAAACGTTTAGTTATATAAAGACGCGTCTGTCCAATGCTTCTTTTTAAACGCCAAGTAATCCTCAAGTTATTTAATCTGGAATTGCTTAGCCTTCTTTACATTGCTCCCTGTGCACTCTGCAGAGTAGATTTTGCTCATGATGAAGCCAATTAATTAATGCTATTATCATTACTATCTTTATTATTATCATTATTATTTTTATCATTATCATTGTTATCATTATTGTTATTATCATTATTATTATTATTAAATTATCATTATTTTATTATTGTCATTATTATTATAATTATTATTATTATTATTATTATAATCATTGTTATTATCATTATTGTTATTTTCAGTAGTAGAAGCAGTAGTATTAGTAGCACCAGAAGTAGCAGTAGTACCAAGTGATATTAATATTATTATCATTATTTACAATTTAAACTTGACACAAACTTATTTTTTCATAAATGTGTACAACCCTGTAGCAAACGGGATATGTTTGAAAACCTTTTCTGATTTTAACCGTATAAGACCATTGTCACCACGATTATGGTATATTGGAATATTAAAGGTCGTCAAAATCTGCATACATATAGTTCTGTTACTGTAATTTTCTATAAAGGCATATAATGAACATTTGCGACACCTGGTAATGTTAAAAGGACCGAATTGACTCGCATTATTTTACGAATGCTTTTCGTTCCTGATTGAAAAATCACATTAAATAACTCTTTCAGATAATGAAGTTCGTAAAGTATTGTTCTTATCTTTTTGAAATTCAATTAGAGGCCAAGGTGTATAACCCATTCTATAATCACTTTACATCTTCTTAAGTTATTTTTACTATCTCGGGCGCTAAGTCGGCTTAATCAGTTGCTTGAAAAGGAGTAGATTAAAGCTATAAAAATATTAATAGTCATGGCTAAGTACTAGTGTATGAATCATTGATAAATCTTGTTTCATTTTTTTATGGGACTTCGACGTACCGTGCGCACTAATAATATAAACGTTTTCCCATTGCTTTGTTTGTATGCTGGAAGGATATTGAATCCAAACCATTTTCCCTATACACATTTCTCATCAAAATAATGGATTTGCCCATTATCTACCTTTTCTTTGTACGATATTGTGTATAATTACAATTCTTGTGCATAAAATGTGAAAATAGGATTGACTATAGGTTACTTACCTTGAAAAGTTTGTTAAACAATCTTCTTCTTCTTCTACTACTACTACTACTACTACTACTACTACTACTACTACTACTACTACTACTACTACTACTACTACTACTACTACTACTATACTACTACTACTACTACTACTACTACTACTACTACTACTACTACTACTACTACTACTACTACTACTACTACTACTACTACTACTACTACTACTACTACTACTACTTCTACTTCTTCTTCTTCTACTACTACTACTACTACTACTACTACTACTACTACTACTACTACTAATATTACTACTACTACTTCTACTACTACTACTACTACTACTACTACTACTACTACTACTACTACTACTACTACTTCTACTACTACCACTACTACTACTACTACTACTACTGCTACTTCTACTACTTCTACTACTACTATACTTCTTATTCTACTATACTACTTCTTCTACTACACTCTTACAAATGTCGTGTAACATGTAACTTTTCACACAAAACTTCATCCATTTTTTTATCCAATAATTTAAACCAATAATGTGTGATTTTGGTGAACACTACACAGTATTGGTTGAAACCTACTCAGAGTCGGATGAATTGTTTAACCATTGTTTTTTTTTAAATGTTGTTGCGTGGACAGTATGTTGCCCAACATTTTAAGAGTACTAATTCTACTCCGAATTATACAACTACTATTATACACTTACTACCATAAGGGGAAGGGGGGGGGGGGTCCTGTCCCCCATAATTTGAGGTGGGGGACGCCCCCCTGAAATATTTTTTTTTGCATGTCAAAACATTTTGTTGGTCCTCCCTAAAATTTTTGTTGATAACATTTAAACATTTGCATTATTTCGGTGAAACAGCTCTTTGCATGTATTCATGAATATTCAATCAGCAAATTGATGATGTCATATCCCCTCTTGTTCTTCTGTAGTTTATTGCATGGAATTATTTTCCTTAAAGAATTAAATAAATGGATTGACAATTGGTCTCAATGCAATAGACATGTATTGCTGTAACTATTAAGTGAGACATAATCATTCACACATAATGAAAAATAGAAAATATGATTTCATATAATAACATAAGAAAAAGGAAAGTGGGGATGTGCAATCATCAGCCCACCTAATGAATATTCATGACGAAGTGCATTTCTGTTTTCTCGAAATATTGCTAAATTTAAAAAATTCAATAACTTCGTTATTTTTAATCCGATCTGAATACAATTTTTTTGCATTTCGCTATTTAGATTTTCAGCCCGGAGTACCCCTTTAAGGGGAATCCCAACCTTCGTCACCCCGCCTGTTTTTCCGAAAGGGAGCATTGGGAGCGTCGGGATCGTCGTGTTGACTCCAACCCCATCATTCATCACCCCCCTGTTTTGTCGAAAGGGGGCATTGGGAGCAGTCTGCTGGGCAAACCCTTCACTCGAAATAAGGGTCTGGATGTGCAGCCTATATACTCATGCCTTGTGTACTGAAGGCTCAGCAAGTTTTGTATGTGCTAGTCTTTGCGTGGAGGCACACTTGTTGATCAAAGTTCCAATGAGGGTCTGTGCCTGCAGACTACATTGGGAGCGTCGGGGATCGTCAAAATGAATTTGAAACACCATCGTTCGTCACCCAAGTTTTGTCGAAAGGGGGCATTGGGAGCGTCTCGGATCGTCGTGTTGACTGAAACCCTATCATTCGTCATGCCCCCCCCCAGTTTTGCCGAAAGGGGGCGTTGGGAGCGCCGGGAATCGTCGTATTGACTGGAATCCCATCATTCGTTACCCCCCCCCCCCCCCGTTTTGCCGAAAGGGGGCACTTTTGGGGAGCGCCGGCACAGAGATACGATCTTACGTATACGTAAGCTCCCGAAGGGAGCTAGAGAGGCAACTCTTTTCGCGCGTTTTTGATTTTCCATAGGTTTTGTACATAACAAACATGGCTGCCATTTGTCCAATTTGAAGGTTGATTTTGGAAGGTCAATGTTTAATTCATGAGTAATGACGTCAAAATACGCACAATGCACTTGTATGATTGGTTAAAACGCTAATGTTTTATTCATGTCCTCATGCATTAAACATTTTTTCCGTCCCACAATTCCCTACGATATCTGTGCGAAGTGTCGTTCTTTTTGTTTCTGCGAAATTCAACTTTTTGAAATACAATAGCAAGTCTAATTATCTGTTTTTAGAATTGATGTTTGAAATCATGATTTCTGAGTGAACTTCAAAGGAGCAGAAAATCTTGGAGGAAACATTAATATCAATCTAATGACATTCCATAGGAATAAAAGTAAGTTAAGTTCAATTCCTTACTTTGATCTTAGTTGAAATTGTAATGTGTTTGCTGGGTTTCGGCGTCGCATGCATGGCTTTATGTGCAGTTTACAACGCAAACCACAATTTCCATATTTCCATTTCTTTTTCCTGTCTGATCCTAAATAAGTCTGAAATCTGACTGACATATTTTCTCAGAAAATAGCATAGTTTTTCGTAGAACTAAGTTGGTTAATTGGGATGCTTCATGTCCGCCCTTATCAAATCTGTATTTCAGTTCTTATTGTCAAATATCAGGGGTAGATGTGGACTTGTTTACGGCAAAGCTGCATCAAAATTAAGCCAAATACCGTATATAGCCAGAGCGGGATGCGGACTTTGATATCGCCGGTGCCAGCCGGCTGCGAAATTGCCGATGTAGGCTAGGTCATTAGGTGTTGGAAATTAATTGTCAAACAAGCTTGAGTTGAAATTTGAAGTTATAGGCCATGGGCCTAGTACTGATTTTTCGACACCGCTATTTCAATATAATAATCTGCATTTAAAATGAAATGAAATTAAATCTAAATGAACTGAATCTGTTTGGAAGGAATGATATTGGTAGATTTTGCCATGGCCATGACATGTCATGGTCACTCATGGAATGATTTTTGAGACATGTTAACGTTTTTTCTTTTTTTTATAAAATAAAAGTAAGGCCCTAGGATAGATCTAACTTAGATATAGATTTAAAAAAAATTCTAGATCTGTCTGGTTTGACTTTTTTTCTACAAAGATTTAAGTTAACTTTATTTTAGTTCCTGGCTGGACCGTTGGACTAAAATATAATTAGCCTAGCAAAGGAGTTTAATGATTCTTTTTTTTTCGGGGGGGGGGCAACATTTTTTTGTCAGGGTTCAAACTGCTCAATTGTTTTTTGGAAGGGTTGAGAAAATTTATAGTGCCCTATTTTGAATTGTTTAAGTAAAAGGCTAAGCAGAGAGAGTGGCTGAGCCAATTGGTTTATCTTTATTGTCCTCACTTGATGTTATTTGTGGTGAAAGGCAAAGGGTCATTTAAACTTGCCAGCAAGTGAGCAAATCCTTTTTTAAAATAAAAATCAAACTTAAAGAGGAACTCACTTAACGTAGAGATTCAAATCAGACATGTTTATAGACGAGTGCAAAAAATTTAATGATTGTCTCGCACTGATGAATGAGCGAGAGCCATATTATCACACAAATGATAATTATCCTACATCTGTCAAAGCTGGCTTGGTGTATATATATATTGAAGATTGACAAAAGACCTCACTATAGTAAGCCACATATGCTTAAACCATTTAGTTTGGTCGAGACCTGCTTTTTTCAAGTTGGGAATTGTGAAAGCTGGAAACTCTAAAAAAATTGTTTTAAGAGAGGAATTTTGTTAATCACTTTTGAAATTTTTAACTGTAAAGTATTGTATGTATATTGAATTGCAGATCCAATAGGATCCAGTTCTTAGCAGTCCCAGCCTAGTCAGAAGTACAAAGTCAAATACCATTTGCACATCACAAAGAGGTACAATCTGATGACTAACAGGATATCTGATCTAAAAGCTTGCCAGGTATGCTTTTTTCATAAAAATATAAACAAAAACTATTTTTTCTGAATCATGTTATCCCATAAAGTAAAGTTCCATGATGAGATAATATTCTTTTGGATTCAGATTCACCAGTATTTCCATTGATGCATATTGTCCATGTCTCTTAACTATATATATCATACATAAAATCACTTTAAAACTCAGTTACTCTGAAGACAGAAATAAAAAAGACAAAATATTGAGATTAATCTTTCGATATATATTTGAATGGGTTTTCACACTTGATAAAAAAAAAGTTATATGAATAATGATCTATAATAGTGATCTATGATTTTTATCTGGCAACATAAGTTACTACATGTGCATTTTCTAAATAATATTGCATGGAAGAGTAGGGGCTCATAAAAAGTTTAAAACTTCTAAATAAATTGGACTAGATGAGTAAGAATAATTTATATCAGCAGCTCATTTTGTTCCTTTCTCTTTTTGTTTACTATGCAGGTTTCACAGGCTGCTTGAGTATCACCAGGGCAGATCAAGAAGAAATATGAAGGCCAGGTTCATAACAAGCAGTTACTTCATTGCAATTACAGATTTAAATAAATTGAATCAATTTAAATAAATGTGTCAATACATATTGAATGTTGCTTAAACTACACATCTGTTGAAAAAAGATTAATTGGAGTATAGATATTTAGGTCCATAAATTTCACACAAGATTAAAATATTTTTCCAAAGGGCGCACTTAACCCCCCCCCCCTTTATTAATGTTCTAATCATCTACATGTAGTACTTATAGTAGTGAAAGCACTTTGAATAGTATTAGTAGTTTGAAAGGGATAGGTTGTATTCTGGTAATCTAAACAATGCAGAATGGGCCTTTACTGAGGTCTGGGCTATGTAACATACATGCCTACAGACATATAAAAGGTGATAAGAAATAATGGATTTTCATTGAAAAAATGTGCATAATAAAAACAATGTGACAGAACAAAGGGCGAAGAAATCACTCTCAGTCCTGGACCCCAATTCATTAAGACTAACCACTAGCTATTCTAACTTTGAAATTCTGGTAATTACTATGGAAAAATTAAAGCAACAGATCAAAATTGGGGTTCCCATGCTAGTTGCTAGTTACATTTGGGGCCAATTTTTAATTGAAGTCCTTATGAAACAAGAACCTGTATAGTGAAAAGTTGCACTATTTTTTTTTTTCGTTTTTAATCTCTGTTTTTGTAACACTGTATTGTCGATGTCCCGTATAATGAACTAGATTAGCTCTGCAAATAAAAGAATTTGTTGGAAATAAACACAACTCTAGCAGCACTTCACAACGATAGACAATAAGCAACTTTGTTACTGATTTACTAATGTGCAGATTTGGGAAGGCACTCTTTAGAGAAATGTGGCAATATGCTCCCTTTTTTTTATCAAGTGTCCCCAATTATGCTATTTCTTGTCAGCAAATGCTGAAAAAATTATTTGATATTTGAGTAACTGACTTTGAGAGAGAGGTATATCGATAATCTTTTTATTAATGGCATCCTTGATGCCCCCCTTATATTGACTTTGTAAGGCTTATCAATAACTATGTAAGTGAATATACGTACTTATTTTTTTCATTTTTTTCTCTAGATTTTACAAAAAAATACATCCCCTCTCATGTAATATCCTTGCAATTTCTGTTGCACTCATTATAGGCATTTTGCCGATGTAATTTGATGCTTTGGTGAGAAAAAAGAGAAAAAAATATTTTTATCATGTATTCAAAAATTTATGAATTAATAAACATTTTAATTTGAAATCTTGATATTCGTGATTTACTTAATCCACCAATTTATATTGCGTGTAAGATATGTGGTGATGATGTTATTGCTACCAAACTGTGTTGTGATGAAATGGCACTGAAGATTACTTCTATATGACTGGAATATGATGGTGCTACTGATTGATTGATTGATTCTGTATGTTGGTTATCCATGGGTATAATACTAGTACAACAGGTATTAAGTATCAAAATAACATGCGTGGCAAGATAGCCCATAAAAGCCATTGCAATATGGCATTCTGTGACATTCAGGTGCAGCCGAATTAAAGACATGAATGAGTTTGATTTAAAAGTGGGATAGAAATAAAAATGAAATGAGAATGATTGTTTGCTCGCATGATTATGTGGAATGTGTGTGTGTGGAAGAGAGAGGGTGGGGGGGGGGGGGTGGAATCGATAGAGAAATATAGGGGGTGGGCAGGTACAAAATTTTTATTTTATTTGGAAGTGACCTTTAAGATAGCCTTGATGAGAGCAAATACATGGGGGGGGGGTACTGGGCTCTCTTTTGCTCCCATCCCAAACTCAGACTTTAAAAAAAAAATCTTCATAAGATTTGCACCAGATTGTTCATTTCAATTTCAAAATAAAGACAAAATGACCTGATTGCTCTCTTGCTCAGATTTTTCTAATCATTTTAAGTATTTACCCCACCCCCAAAATAAACAAATATTTGTGGCTATTCATGTGTAATGAAAATAATCGGCAGTGATGAATACCTGATGAACAGAGCAAGCAGATCCCTAAGTTCAATCCTACTAATGAATCTATTATAAGCTTCCAAAATGTAGCTTCCAGGGAAATATCTAGCAAATAAATAAGTGAATTAATTGATGTAGTAATAAGCGCGAAAGAATTAAAAATATAAGATGAATAAACAACTGAATACCTTGAGGGGGGGGGGGGGGTGAACGGGGGAATGATCAATGACATGAATTTACCAAAGACGCGCAGCTCTATGAATACCGGTACATTTCATATTCAATCACCTCGCGTATTATGCTAATTTGTGACAATTTGCTTATTTGCATATTTTTACGCTGTGCGCGCAGGCCAATTTATGACCACGCCTCTGTTTCGCTGGTGTGCCATGAAGTTGCGGTGTCCATAGCCTTGTACGCGAAAAATGGGAGCAGTGTGCACTTTTGACCTTCCAAAATTTCCCCATGTCTGACCGGATGCAGAAGCGGAGTTTCCACCCCCTGAGCGCGGCAGGGGGTGGAAACTCCGCTTCTGCATCCGGTCAGAATTGAAGAAAATTTTGGAGGGTCAAAAGTGCACACTGCTCCCATATTACATGTACAAGCCTATGGACGCCGCCACTGTTTTGGTACACCAGCGAAATGGAGGCGTGGTCATGGAACGCCCTTCGCGCATAGCGTAAAATATGTAAATTAGCATTTGGTCTGTAATTAGCATAATGCGCGACCCGTTGGTGTACGTGTCTAAATAAAATACATCATGCCACGGCCATTCATTCATTCTTCATAAGTAATCGTATTTTTATTGATCCATTTGTTCTTGCCTGTCACGATTATTACTGCATTATTTCAGCTGCAAGTTGCCTGGATTTTTTCTAAGGCAATAACTGGAAACTTTATGGGAGGGATTTTAATTGAGCTTGACTTGCCCTCTTTCCTTACAATTTTCATTCTATTAATTACATTCACTATTTATATTACAGAAGAGGTCCTCCCCCCCCAAAAAAAAATGGTGCCATAATAATTTTTCCCTTAAATCGTGTAAATGTTCCTCGGTTGATCTCTTTATGTTTCTGAAGCCCTTATTTGAAGACCTCACTTGCAAATGGGGTTAGGTCCATTTTTCATCAAATTTGATTTTTTTTTTGTCTCAATGTGTACATTTTTAGTAGCTCTATAAGATGATACCAAAGAAAAGTTGAAATTCCCACTAAAAGGTGATCTAGAATGGCCAAGAAAAATTACTTTTTTTCAAAAGGGGTATAGGTCCACACATTTTTTTTTTGGGAAATGAATATTTTACAAAATATGAAGACAGGTAGATTTCTTTCATAGCCAATTTTATGTTCACATAGTAGGGCATCATGAAAATTTAATTTCGCATAAGAATATTGCAATTTAGTTTTAAATAAAAATATCGCAAAATGGAAGAGTGGACCTAACTCCTTTTGCAAACAAACTATTCTGAAGAGCTCATTTGTCAAAAGTGGTTAGGTCCATAGTTCATAAATTTTTATTGTTTTCTGTCTCAAAACCTCTATATTTTTAGTCGTTCTAATGAAAACAACAAAAATTTGAAATTCACATGAGAAAGAAAAATCACCTTTTTAATCAAAATTGATTGGATTCATTTCAGTTTAGTTGCAAAAGGGGTTAGGTCCAGTGGTCCACAATGATATTTTTTTTAATATATAGAAAAAAATTGAAGACAGGTAGATTCCTTTTATACCCAATTTTATGTTCACATGATAGGGTAGTACATCATAACAAATTAGTTCATAAGAGTAATGCAGTATAAGTGAGAATGAGAATGGACCTAACCCCTTTTGCAACTAAACTCTTCATTTACATTTTTATCTTTTCTGTTCATATTTAATTGCAGAAAACTAAACGAACCTTTATTTCATCATTTGAACAAAAATAAGAACAAATCAAATTATTTTATATAATCATTGTAGTCTCCAATATAGGTCCTATTACGAATAGCAGTCAGGAGCACTTAATTTTAAATGGCGACTTCTATGTCACCATCATTCATCAATAACCATGACCTAGGTACAATATT
Organism: Lytechinus variegatus; assembly: GCF_018143015.1. Classification (NCBI taxonomy): domain Eukaryota; kingdom Metazoa; phylum Echinodermata; class Echinoidea; order Temnopleuroida; family Toxopneustidae; genus Lytechinus; species Lytechinus variegatus. The sequence goes on along the minus strand of NC_054744.1, from coordinate 33,916,525 downwards.
TTAGGGGGATTCTCAAAATTATCTAGGCAAGAGAGCAAACCCATCGTAGGCTATAGGATACTTATTTTTTATTTTCAACTGGAAATGAATCTGGTAAATTTTGGTATGGAAAGAAAAATACATTTTATATACAGGTTCCATATTTTGTAGAAATAATTCCCCTCCCCCGTACACCCATCATGAACAGTAAGGTCTTATGATTGCTTCTTCCAAAACAAACAACTTTCTCTAACTGCCCCACCCCAATTTCCTGCCTCTTCTCTCTCTCTCAGAAAATGACACACACAAATATATGCATAAAGGCAAACAGTTCTATCATTTTATTACTTTCCCACTCTTATCCTTATTTTTCTTGAAGAATACTTTAACTGCTGTTTGCTCTCATGATGTCACAGTAGTATCATCACATTTGAGTACAGAGTGCAACATCTTGTGCCATTTGTGCTTAACAATTTTTGGAAGCAATATATCACAAATTGGTGATTAATGAATGAAAATGACCAAGATCAGATAATTTAATTCAAAATTAACATGTTTATTAAGAAATTCATTTTCTAAAACATTGAAAATAACATAACAATAATAATTAGAGTCTACAAGCATTAACTTAGATTTAAAAAATAAAGGATTGAGAACATTTTTCTACACTTCAGTCAAAATATACAATGTTTATTAAAATTTCATTAAGAAATGTCGATGAGCCTAATAGTTAATATGAGGGATGCATCCAGGATTTCATAAAGAGCATAAAATCTGTGATATTCTGTTTATTTTTCCACAAAAGTTTGTCACTAAAAAAAAGGAGGTAAATTCCTTCCAAATTTGCTGACAAGAAATATTCTACTAATGTGAGAGCACTCCACATAAAGGGGGGGGGGGGATAATTCCAGAATCTCCCTAAAGAGTGCCTTTCCCAGTCAATACATTGGTGAATCATTCACAAAATTTGATATTGTCTACTGTCACTGTGGCTAGAATTCAATCTATTTTTAAAAATATAGTCTATTTATATATTTTTGCTGAGGTTATCCATGTCAAAACTTTTTAAAAAGTAAGATAACAATAAATGCAATTTAATATTCCTACATAATTATTCAGCCATTCTATGAAGACTTGCAATTATGGTAACTTTGTCCAAGCCCATTGCAGCTACCATAAAGACCTTGATTTCTTGCTCAGCCCTGTTACCATGGTAATTGTCATAGTGACAAGATTATAATAGTAATAACTTGTTTATAATGGAGGTCCAGGAATGATACTAAAATTATTTCTTAATCCTCTGATCACGTTTATTAACATTTATCTACACATGATTTTTATTTCAAAAGATAAATTTTTGTCTTGTATTCAATAGGCCTTTAAAATGGAAATTATATTTAATTTCTCAAAAATTTCTAAGAATTAGTAGAAGTATTAAATATTAATAAAAGGTAATACATTTGCCCATTGGAAAAAAAAATTCTTACTTGTATTCTGTGTAAATTTTTTTATACTTTAATGTCATTGCCTGCTGATGAACCTGAACTTGTACTACACTCTTTTCTACAGATATGCAGTTTAAAGAACATTCAATGCTTTGTTGATATGTCTATTCACATTAATTTGAAGTAACTACTTATTAACTTGGCCTACATACTTCTTCCATCTTGGTACTTGTTGTGATACCGGAACTTAAACAGCTTGGGCAGCGGGAAATCTGCATTGTAAAAAATAGAGAAAGAACAAAATGAGCTGCTGATGTAAATTATTCTTACTCATCTACATGTAGTCCAGTTTTATTAAGATTTAAACTCTATTTAGTTCTACATCCAAATAAATTGATATATCAATATAACTATTTACAGTATGTTTTGATAATAAAGAGTGCAAATTATTTCAAATATTTATCAGATGATAACTGTTAATATCATGTTTTTTTATGTACATGCACATAGACATAAGGTATGGTCGGTAAAAATGGAAATACTGGTGAATCTGAATTCAAGCAAATATTATCTATCAGTGGAGCTTTAATTTTACATGACATCTCATCTTTATTCAGCTCAATTGGCCATACCCCCCCCCCCTCCCCAAAAGAGGGAATATTTATTTATTTAGACTATTTGTTTTGGTTTTTTTTGGGTGGGATGAGCTTAGATACAGGCTGTATTATTATTAAAACAACAAGCATACCTTGCAATTTTCCAATTCAGATGTCCTGTTCCTCATTAGAGTGTAACTCACACTTGCTGATCTGCATGCTTCTCAATTTTGTCCCTCTGACCGGGTGTGAACTGCTAAGATCTTGGTCCTATTGGATCTGCAATAAACATTTTTTTTAGTTTGAGAGTATTAGAGATAAATAAAACTACTCTTCTTAAACAATATTTAAAAAAATCCAGCTGCCCATATCATTGAAGTATGAATATTCCAAACTAAATTATCTGGTCCAAAAACTTCATTCTCTCTCTATCATGAAGTTTCACAGAGGCATACGCATACCAGGTACCCAACTGTTTATTAAAGTAAAATGATTCTAACCACATATTGCTTCAGCTGTATAGCTGAATCAGGACCTGGTCTATGCTGGTCCTGTATATAACTGAAGAATCACATTATATTTGAATGAAGTAATAACTATGTACTAAAAACGTTTTCAGAATACCACCCCAGGCAAGGCCCAGGGCATCCTGTTCAAATAGAAACTTGATTTATGTCTAAGTCATTTCATTCAAATCCTAACACTAAATCAATTGGATTTCATTCATGATTACTCTGAAGTAAAAAGTTTCTGAATAATAGAAGCTGCTGAGAATTATACTTATTCATATGAAGATGAAATAGCGTGGACGGACTAGGCCTAAACTTCAACTTTCAAGCTTGAAGTTTGGGCCTAGTCCATCCCCGCTATTTTCATACCCCATCACTACATCGACAATCTTGCTAGCCGGCGAGCGCCGGCGATATCAAGGCCGGATCTCGCTCTGACCAAAATCGACAGTTTGTCGTCAGGAGGTCGGAAACAAGTCCACATCTACCCCTGATAATTGACAATAAAACTGAAATACAGGTTTACTTTTTGCCTACATGAAGCATATTCCGATGAAGGTCTACGACAAATGGTAAGTTAGGCCTATTTTTTTGAGAAACTAACTGACAGATGATTTATTTGGAAGTCAGGCAAAAGAAATGGGAGTGTATGGAAATGGAGGTTTACGTAGTAAAGTAATACGGGATGGGCCCCGAACCCCGGCAAACACATCACCATTGCAAGTGAGATCAAAACATGAAAATGAACTTAACTTACTTTTATTCTTATGGAATGTCATTAAGTTAATATTGATGTTCCCTCCAAGATTTTCTGCTCCAATGAAGTTCACTCAGAAATCACGATTTCGAACATCAATTCTATAAACAGATGATTAGTCGAGCTATTTCGTTGTAGAAACTGGAAATTCGCAGAGTCCGAAAGAACAACACTTCGCACAGATCTCGTAGGGAATTGTGGGATCGAAAAAACGTGTTTAATTCATAATATATGAATAAAACATTAGCGTCTTAGCCAATCAGAGAAGTGCATTTTGCGTAATTTGACGTCATTCTTATGAATAAAACATTGACCCTCCAAAATCACCCTTCAAATTGTCCGCCGGCAGCCATATTGGCTGTGTACAAAACCTATGGGAAATAAAAACGCGCGAAAAGAGTTACCTCTCTAGCTCCCTTCGGGAGCTTACGTATACGTAAGATCGTATCTCTGTGAGCGCCGGGGATCGATGTGTTTACTGGCACCCCGCGTCATTCGTCGCCCCCTATCCACAGTATTGGCGAAAGGGGGCATGGGAGCGTCGGGGATCGTCGTGTTGACTGGTACCCCACCATTTTTTTTTCAGAAAAGGGGCATTGGGAGCGTCGAGGATCGTCGTGTTGACTGGAACCCCTTCATTTCTCAACCCACCCCTCCCCCCTCGTTTTGCATTCGTCATTCTGATTATGGTTTCGCCAAGTTTTTAATTTACATTAAACCTTCAAACATCCATTTCAAAGAGGCCCCCCCCCCTAAAATTTTAGTGGGGGTACTGCGTGTAGTATTCTCCATAGGCAGCACTCCAGGTATTCTGGAAGATGTCTTTAAAAATGGAAAAATCTTGATCTCCAGTAGGCCTTGTGAAAACCATATATATATGTATCAACTTTTTCGAAACCTATATTGATCTCCATTTTATAGTGAAAACCTTTTTTCTTCCTTATTTTGCTTTTCAAATTTACATCGGCATCCCCGTAAAAAAAATATAATAATCGTTCCCATCCAGGGTTCTGGTCAAATACGTGACTGCGTAGAATTTGTCTAACTACATAAGCCTTTTTACACATTTTTTGTATTGTTCAAAGCGCGTTTTATTTTGCTCTATCAAAAGTGCTGATAGATAGTTTAAAACGAAGCCCAGGCACCCCCAGTTTTGATATAGGCAGCACTCCAGGTATTCTGGAAGATGTCTTTAAAAATGGAAAAATCTTGATCTCCAGTAGGCCTTGTGAAAACCATATATATATGTATTTGCTTTTCAACTTTTTCGAAACCTATTGATCTCCATTTTATAGTGAAAACCTTTTTTCTTCCTTATTTTGCTTTTCAAATTTACATCGGCATCCCCGTAAAAAAAATATAATAATCGTTCCCATCCAGGGTTCTGGTCAAATACGTGACTGCGTAGAATTTTTCTAACTACATAAGCCTTTTTACACATTTTTTGTATTGTTCAAAGCGCGTTTTATTTTGCTCTATCAAAAGTGCTGATAGATAGTTTAAAACGAAGCCCAGGCACCCCCAATTTTGATATTCACACCGTACTTTTCTCTTCAAACCGGCTCTTCAACCATACAACATTTGGTGAATGACTTGAAAATGACCGGATGGGTCTTGAATAAAGTTTAGCATTTCGCCTAGCAATTTCTTAAATTTGTTAAAAAGATTTCATTTGTTTACATTACATAGGCCTATGTTTTTGTTGTCTTGAAATTGCACATATTATCAAACTGAAGGTGCTGCTACTCTCTATAAAGAGCATCCGAATAACAATATGGAGTGGTTTCTTTATCTTAAGTATTTCCCTATTTTGACTGAGTGAAGAGGTACTCAATGTTGTGATCTCGTGGGCTCTAATTCAAATTAATTTTTATTGCGCATTTCTCGAGACCTTTCAAATTGGTGAACTTTGAAAAACTCGAAAGCAAAATATCAAGCACATGAATTTTTGCCTATACTTAGAATATAGCTGCTGATGAATTAAGTATTCTGTGCAAAGTTTTGTGAAAATTGCCTGTGGATTTCTTTTTAACTGTCGAATGACGTCCTTTTTTAAGGTCCACCTCAGAAAAATGTTGATTCGAATCAACAGAGAAAACCAGACAAGCATAATGCTGAAAATTTAATCAAAATCGGATGTAAAATAAGAAAGTTATGATATTTTAAAGTTTCGCTTATTCACAAACTTAATTGCACAATTTAGTCATATGCAAATGAGAGAATCGATGATGTCCCTCATTGTGCAATATGTCATTTTTTTAGAGATTTGACAATTATGACCAACTTGACTGAACCATAAAATGGTATACAATATAGTAAAACCCCGGGGTAAAACCACATGCTCATGGAAAAATAAAACTTTGTTTCAGAGGACATGAGGAGAAAATTAGAGGCCTAGCTATCATACTTCATATGTATGATATACAGAGTGAGTGATCATGTGCATACTGCACCGTACCATACCGACCGAGATGTGCATGTAACTATTTAAAAAAAAGTTAAATGTCAAATGTCGTAACTTTCTTATTCAACATCCAGTTTTGATGAAATTTCCGGTGTTATAATCGTTGGATTTTTCTCTTTTTATTCAAATGAAATTTCTGTTGGGGTGATCATGCATACCGTAAGGCCACGCCCACAGTCTAGTCTAGTTACAGCTCAGTGAAAACGAGGCATATGCATGCTAGCGCACAGTGCATTCGTCGACTTCAAATCCCAGGCCAGTTTTGTGTTCCTTTGTTCCAATTCTGAAGACTGTTTGAAATCATGGTAAATATTACAAATATTCGAATTTTCTTAATTGGTCACTACTACTAGTACTAGTAGTATCGGGTTCAACGATGGAGGACGGACGACAGACTGCATCATACCATGGGCCTAGCCTGGCCGCCTGCAGCTGGCCCTGGGCTCTGTCGGGACAGGGTCGGCAGCAACTCTTGGTCTTGGAGAAGTGCCGCAAGTGGATTACGATTCGTCCATGTATTAAAACTATCAATGGACCGGTGGCAGTGCAGAGACAGTTACTTTAATGTAAATCACAGGCAGTAGATACCGTAACAGTGTCAGTGCCAGTGCAAACAACAATTCCTGTTTTCACCTGCAAGCTGCTATCTATAAAACATATGGGGAAAATGAGAGAGTGGATTTTGGAGACTCTTCAAGGGTGGCGCATGGGGATAATTCCAACTTAGTTTTATTACCAAGAAGAAACCTCTGATAAAAAAGTGATATATATTTATCTCAATTTTAAGGGGAAAACAAGTTGAAGAAAAAATCTTAAAATCGTGTAATCCTTCAGCCCTTTACAATTTCTCTCATGTTTTGTACATAACCATATCGCGATACGCAAAGGTAAAAAAAGGTCGTTACTTACTAAACGCTGTAGGGGCGCTCATCCCCCGGCCCCCTCACTCAGTCCGGGGTCGGAAGGACCGAATGCGTGTTCCCAAAATGTCCGTTAAAGGGGTCCTTTTTCGCAGGACAAATTGTCCGGCCTGCTAATTGTAAAAAAAGGGGGTGTATTTGCATTATCACCTGGAGATTTCTTTAAAAATGGGGTGTTTTTTTTAATCTCTCTCTTTGGACTCCTGAGCAATTTTGAAAGGGGGTTATAAAATATCTTGAATAACATAGAAAAATTGATCAAATCCCGGGATCAAATTCCTGCCAGTTTTGAAAGTTCATTCAGGATTATTTCATTTTGAAAAGTAAAGTACGGACCTTTTGTTGGAATTAGAGCTAACCTGAGATAGGGGGTACATTGAGCAATGTTCCGGATTTAGGGGGTCTCCAAGGGCAGAAACTAGCCCGCGAAAGGGGGGTTTAGAAATTTTGGCAGACCTTCGATAAGGGGGTGCTTTCAAAGGGACGGAACAAGCATAGGCGTATCCTAAATAACACTGAGTGGGGGGGGGGGGCCCGGGGCTCTTACCAAGCGTTTCACTATGCGGTCTATGTACTGTCAGGTCAGACATCTAGAGCAAAAATCATTAAAATTTAGGTATTTTAGAGTTTAAGAATGGGAATCTATTTTATCATGTTGAGAAGACTGGGCCTCTGAACTTTACCATTGCGACGTAATTGAATAACGCGTCCCTGGCCTCCAGCATTGTCTCAACTTGATTAACATTGTGACGTATAGCACTGCGCGTTTCAATCACAGTCATAAGCCAGCAATAGTGTATAAAAGTTGCCTTGCTCAGATATCTGATACGGTTTAGTAATAATAATCACTAATATAGCCCAAACACATCCCATGATAATCATTGACTTTATGTGTGAATATATTTCCAGGATTTTTATCATCTACTGAGGAGGTCTGCATCACAAGCTAGACGGACTGTACATAGGACTATGGCTACACAAACCAATGCTACTGTGACACAAATTTCCAAACATCTAGAGGTTCACCAGTATCACCCAGATACAATAGGTAATTGGATCTCTATTTTAATAATTGGGAAATTGGTTATAATATCAATGTAGACTGACTGTTCATATTCTACCATATTGTTCATTGCAATGTTGACGTGATTAATATTGCTAGAGCCCCGTATGCTGAAGTCCATTTAATTTAGACCATGGTCAAACTGCTAGATTCACGGGAAGCCAACAATGCGAAAAGATTTTTTTACATTGTTTGTTTCTTGTTTAGTTTTTTCTCCCATAATTCAGTGGTGAAGAAGATCAATTCAGTTTATTATTTCCATACACATATGAATAATTTGTGTCAAATGAACTAGTAAATTAACTTGTACTGTTTGTGATTTTTGTCATAGTTGGCTATCCAAAGTTAAAGGTAAATGCTAGTTTTGGTAACGATATCAAAATGAGTTCGTACAGAATCCAATGAAATGACCACCAAAGTGTCTGTTTGTATAAATAAAACGCATGTGCCAAAGGATTCTGGAAGAAATTGTGTAATTGCTGAGAAATCAACAAATAAGCACAGGATTCGGGTAGAGCGTCGGGCCCGACGCTCTAAGCAATAATTATACATTGTCCCACGTGCGCTTATCTGTGTTGGGGATCTTCGGTGTGAACATTTTTCAGCGTAGATTTCAAGATTTCACAAAGTTCAGTTAATGTAACTGTACCAGATCTAGATCCTCAATGATATACTGACAATTAAGCCTTGTTTTACAGACTTTCTCATGAAATCAGTGTTTACTGCAACTACTGGAATTTCTCTTTAAACCACAAATGTAAGCCATAGTAATAGTTAAACCTAAGTTCAGAATACAGGCCAATTAAAAGCAAAGGGTCTACCATGATATAGATTGCACCACAAAGGATGCAGTCTGTGGAGTCAGAGGTCTTTGAAACACCAGTATCCAATGGAGATGAGAGTGATCAATCATTTTACTCCACCCTTTTCTGTACTAGGCTTACGACAACGAGCTGATCAAAACTAAAGATAGTTTGTGTGATTGGGCTTTATATTTTTAGTTGCTCGAGTCTTTAAGATTGTAAATAAGGCGACTAGTGTCTTTGTGGCATTTTTGACTGGAGTTTGTTTTTTCTTTGGTAGATTCTGGAGGACCTAGACCAACTGTGGTATTCCTTCCATGGATGAACGCGACCCAATCACAAGCGAATCGCTACCGTGAGCTGTATGCCACCAGAGGCTTCAACGTCCTGACTGTTAGGGGAAATCTATCATATTTCCTGTGGCCACAGTGGGCAATGCCGCTGGCCACAGAGCTGGCCGACTTCTTAAAGGACGAAACCAGAGGACCGCTTCTTGTTCATAGTATGTCTGTAGGTGCCTACCTTTACGCAGTCACTCTATCCGTCATTTCAGACAACCCTGACAAGTACAGCAGCCTCGTCTCGAGGGTCAAAGGTCATGTATATGATAGCATTGTAGTTGGAACCCTTGAAGAGATGGCAAGGGGTGTTGGTTTGATCGCTGCACCGAAGAGCACCATCCTGCAGCAGGCTATTAGCCGATCGTGTCTGCTGTATTTCGCTGCCACCAAGCGACACACTGTGCTACCGTACAACAGGTTCATCGACATGGTGCACAACTCGCCTTTCAAGACTCCCAAGCTGTGTTTCTATTCTCGCAACGATGTGATGTGCCTTCCAGAAGCAATGGAGAGATTGATGAATCACTGGAGGAATGACTATGGTCTTGATGTCACGGCCATGGCTTGGGAAAACTCGCCTCATGCCTCACATCTGAGAACCGATCCAGAAACCTACAATACACTCCTCAATGAATACCTCAAAAAAGTGGGCTTAGATAAGCTACCTTTGAATTTATCCTCAAAACTCTGATTCAAAAGGAGATAAAAACCACCCTCTGTTGCTAACTGAAATTGTATTTAGAGAGCAAATCTCAGGAACTTTGGTTGTCTTTAACAATTCACAAAGCAAAATATTTATATCTGTTATACATTTTAGAGCTGATATTGATTGTGTAAAAGCCTTGATACAATCATTGCCCTTGTGAGGTCATTGTCATTGAGATTGTGATACAACACTTGGGTATATTATCTTATTTGTCTTCAGAATTAGATTGTCTGTTTATCTGTCTGTTCAAAGTAGTCTTCAAATAGCTTATAAGATACCATCGTCCATTTACATTGTGTGTGTTATCAATTTAAAGCCTGTCTAAAGCTTTGGTAAGGGGCCAGTAATGTGTTGAGTGTCAATGAACAACAAAGGCATAGTAGTCGTTGATTTGCAAGGTTTTCCCATTGAAATCTAAATATATGTCGTTTTTACAGCTGCTAGGATGTAATCTAGTGACCTCCTCTCTCTTGGTAATTTTTTTATTAAAATTATTTGAAATAGCCATACAAGCACTTAACATAGTTATCTCAAAATGTACTGACAGAGATCATATCTTGAAATTGTCAGCCCATTTCATGCTTGAGAAGATATATATATGGGCAAGTCCAAGAATTTGCGCGCGTTACGTATGGGACATTTCAGAGGCTTTAATGACCTGAAAAATAGTGTTAATTGACTTTGATTAGATGGAATACCCTCATGATGGTAGACATCTAGGAGAAGAATAATCATGCAAAAAATGGTGACATATGACCTTGTCCTTGACCTTTTAGAGAGAAAAGATGGGCTGTAACGTATGGGACGCAGAAAAAAGACAATTTTTAAAACATTTTTTTCAAGTTGAGAATTCTCTGAAAGTACTTCATTTGACAACTTAGTGTAATAGAAGTCACAATACTCTAGTATATCTAAGGCAAGTTTCATGTCATACCGGTAAGCCAAATCCCTCTAATTACAGACTCTAATTTAACAAATTAATGACGTGTTATGTATGGGACAGTTACGTATGGGACATTTTGTCCCCATAGAGAACGTACACAATTTTCCCCATATTTCAAAAAAATTGAAATAATTCAAATTATAGAAATAACAAAAGAGTGTCATTTAAAATGTTCTATTGAGACATATTTGATATGACTGAAAAGGAAATTAGCCATTTTACCATTTTTATTTCTTGTTTTTCATGGTTTCATGAATTTCTTATGTATTTCTATTGTTTTATTATTTTTTTCATATCTTTCCACTTTCACAATTTTTTCGCTTCATTTGTTTTCATTAATCAGTATTCATAACAAATCAGTCTTTAAAAACTAAAGAAAAGGTAAATAATCACTTTTTAGTAGGAGTGGGCTATACATGGGTCAAAAATACTTTTTTTGTAATTTCAATATGGGAACAGTTTTTTTTTATTCCTTGTAATGTATCTCAACATGAAATGACAATATTTTTTGTCTCGGGTCCGAGAAAAAAGTGTGCCGGGCCAAAATCCAAAATGGCCGCCAAAACCACCCAAAATCACAGTTTTGGCCACAACTTCTTTATTTGGTGGTCTTTTTCTTTGGTTTTGGTGTCTATTCATATGTATTTGGGGGCAGGCAATTTGTTTTTCCTATAATTAGTACTTTTAAACCATTATTTGTAGAGTTAAAAGGTAATTATACCTAAATTTTTCAATTTTTATAGCCTTTTTTCAGCCAATAAGTAGATTTTATCGTCTTGGGGTTCTTGGATATTAGATGGTACGAGGTCAACAATAGCAAGCAGCTTCATAGAGCTATATCGCTTTTATTCCTCTACTATGGGTTTTACGGATATTTGTGAAATATATCTTAAATTAAAAAAAAATGTTAATTATCCATAGGGGCTATACAGTATACAATGTACTGTACATACTGCACTGCATAAATGCATTGGCCACCATGACAAGGCATGTATAAACTATAGTGTTATAAATGAGCTCTTAGGTTTAGAATTAGATGCCTCAGAAATTGAAGATATATTTTGTCTCAGAAACTGAGGACATGTTTTGTCACATATGCTAATTCAGGGGGCGGAGAAAGGTAATTAACCCCACATCATGGCATTTACACTGTAGATATTCTGGGCCCCGTGCATAAAAATTTACCATTATGTTAACTTAATGGTAACTTACATGGAATCCTTGGTTCTGATTGGCTGTTGATCAATGTTACCATGATTATATAGTTACCTGACCCCATAAACATAGGCCAGTTAGACACCACAACCAGGTAAAAAAGGCCTCAAAATGAAGAAGATATGGCTACACGTAGATATGTGATGTACGTATATGATATGTGATATTTTATGTGCAATTTACGTTGCTGGTTTCATCATGTACATCAGCTGACAAGCAATCAAATTCACAATTCCCAATCTAATTTTAAACCTTAAGAGCTTACAATGTATTTCTATAACACTATAGTTTATATACAGGCCTTGTCATACATGTATGTCATGGTGGTCAATGGCAGTGTAGTATGTACAGTAACAGTACATTGTATACTGTATTGCCCCTATGGATAATTAACATTTTTTTATTTAATAAGATATATTTCACTAATATCCGTAAAACCCATAGTAGAGGAATAAAAGCAATATAACTCTATGAAGCTGCTTGCTATTGTTGACCTCGTACCATTTAATATCCAAGAATTCCAGGATGATAAAACCTACATTTGGCTGAAAAAAAGCTATAAAAATTGGAAAATTTAGGTATAATTACCTTTTAACTCTACAAATAATGGTTTAAAAGGACAAATTATAGGAAAAACAAATTGCCTGCCCCCTAAAACATATTAATAGACACCAAAACCAGAGAAAAAGACCACCAAATAAAGAAGTTGTGGCCAAAACTGTGATTTTGGGGGGTTTTGGCGGCCATTTTGGATTTTGGCCCGGCACACTTTTTTCTCGGACCCGAGACAAAAAATATTGTCATTTCATATTGAGATAAGGTAAAAGGAACACAAAAAACTGTTCCCACAGTAAAACCAAAAATCACGTACCCATTTATAGCCCACTCCTATTTTTAGAGCACTCTTATAATTTGTTTTTCTCCATTCACTTTGTACACAAATCTCCCCATTGACATTGTGTGTAAATGTCCCATACGTAACATGTTGTCCCATACGTAACAATTTTTTAATTAACTTTTAATTAAAAAGTAAACTCTATTTTGAAAACTTTTTGGGTTATAACATTTTCATACTTTATAAATTAGAACTTCCCAGAGATGCAACAATGCAAGTATAGTATTATGAGAAATAACTTAAAAAAACATCCTCAAAATGTTATGTATGGGACATTCCATCCTTGGATAAGACGTAATTTGCATAATTAATTAGATGACACCACTTTTTTCCCAGAAGTAATAAGATGTGCACCCAGTTAGATGCGTATAATGGCTTGAGCTGCCATGCACAGTGAGCGCATGGGGGTGCAGTCGGAAAAAACGTAATATATAGTTCATTGTTTTTCTAGCAAAAAAATTGACTGCGTGATATGAGCGTGGAAAATTTCATGGCAAACATTTTTACCCACCTATGACTAAATCTCACAAGTTTTGTTTTTATTTTCTAGGAGTTTTTATAATTGTCCCATACGTAACGCCCATTTTATTAATTATGCAAATTAGGTGCCCCAAATTAGCATAAATATGCATATTATCACATTTTGCTTAATGAACTTTTAAAATTCAACAATTGGGCTTTCTTACCCCACTAAAGATATGCTGATCGCTTGGCAACAACCACCACGCCCCCTCCCCCGTGACTAGGTGCACCCAGTTAGATGCGTATAATGGCTTGAGCTGCCATGCACAGTGAGCGCATGGGGGTGCAGTCGGAAAAAACGTAATATATAGTTCATTGTTTTTCTAGCAAAAAAATTGACTGCGTGATATGAGCGTGGAAAATTTCATGGCAAACATTTTTACTCCTTGTGTACACTCTCAATGCAACAATCTTAAGCAATGGATATGATAATGAAATGGAATATTGGCATGCACTTCTTGGGGGATATACCAAAAGTAAAGATAGGCTTTCAGTAATGATGACTTGGATGCTAATTACTGGAGTGGAGTACCGTATGCGAGCTAGTATCTGACAACCAGGGTAATGATATACCTTGGCAGTAACGGAATTTCCTCTGAGTACAAGAGGACAACCATTTTATAGAAAGGCATAACATAATGTACTTCCATAGAACACATCTGGACGTGATGGAAACCTCCCTTGAGTATGCATGTGTTTCAGAAGAGAAGATCTAACCCCAGAACCAAGTCTTTTGAAAAATTATTCTAATCTACCTGAAAATTTGGAGTTGTGCAATCTTGATGGGATAAGGAGAATATTATGTTGTACAAATGATTCTAATTTACCCATTACATGCCATTTTTGTCTTTTTGTACAGTGAATGCACAGTAAAAATTATCTTATTTTCCTTGTTCTTATATACATGTACTTTGTACAAAGTATGATGTCATCATTTGATACACAATACTATACAGGTATGTTAAATTGGAAGAAAGTAAATGTTCAATTTAATTGGATTCAGGAAAAATAATAGGCCTAACTTTCCGTATCCCTTCACCTCAAATTTGGCCACGCACAAACCAGTCATGCAATATACATGTATGATATACTTATGCATTTTAAACGTGTCACTACCTCAAACTAGCTGTTGTAGATTGTTTTGATATTCACATTATTTATTTATTTATGAGACTCGTCGCTCGATGGCTTTATTTTTTTATTCATCATTGTTCTTAGGGAAATAATTTGGCAATGTATTCCAGATTTTCAATAGGGTTTATTTTTACTTGATCCTCGGTTAAAGGTCCTGCTTCAATTCTGACCCAACGCTGCCGGTGAGGATTAAAAAATAGTGACAATCATGTTCTCCTGCTTATGAAAAAAACATTTACTCGATAATTTTCATTTAATATATGTATATATATATATATATATATATATATATATATATACATGTGTACCTTTTAATGCTGTGATTGTTATTTTTTGGGCATTGGTTTCAGGAAGTTTCCAGTGTTTATTCACTGCATTCAATGTGCTAAGATATTGTTTTGACAGGCTTAATTGGCCCTCCCAAAATATTATTATTCTTACTACAAGTTGTATTAGTGATCAAGGCCAGGTAATTGGATCGCCCGCATAACTTTCTGATAGGAATATTCATGTTTTGGGCGGGACCCAAGTCTTGCCATAATATTACAAGGCGCACATTCCATTATTTGTGTTGAACATGATTCATAATGAATGTAGTTTGATGATTATTTAAACTGAAACTGCATATTTTCTGAAGAATGTGGTGTGAACATCATGAACATTTGGAGAAGTGAGCCAAATAATAAATTTATAAATGACGCCCTATAATTCAGGGGTGTGAGTGGTCACAAATAAAAAGATCTGAAAAAAGCTGAAGAGTTGAAAAAGTCTAAAATAGAAAGAGCTCCCTTACTTTTTGTAGAGGAAAGCCAAAAATAAGCTGAAATTAAGCTAAATCAAAACAAAAAAATCTGAAATCAGCTAAAAATCTGAGCTCTCACACCCCTGATAATTACATGTTCTTGTTTAAAGTAGAATGAAGTTTCTACATTATCTGGTGCTGTTGCGATAATTTGTAAAAAAATATATATATATACTGTATACATATATATTTTTTTAGTAGAGTCAGAGTGTCATATTTTGTCTTGGTTTATTATAATAATGTGTATATATTTACATAGTATCTTCTATCTGAAATTAAATGAAATATGAATTTGTGCACTTTACAAAATGGCTAGTTGCACACACCCAGGTGAGATTGATATTTGAAATATTTGTTATTAATCCAACTCTATCAATTGAATATTTTGCAGTTAATTTTAATTGAGTGACTTTCATACAACACCTTTCGGAGGACCAAGTTTCAGTGTCGATATTGTTGTAATGGATTGATCGTAGTTAAATTCCTCTATCAATAATGAACTCAATACCTATTAATTGATACAGGCTTTTTTAGACTTGGAGCAATTAATATGAGGAAAATTTGCGTTCGAATTCAAAGGAGTGGTAGGTGACAGGGAAATGTTGCATTTTGAATCATTAAATGCAAATTCAAGAGTTAAATCTCCATTTTATAGTGTTTTATTTCTTCTTTGTAACATTCTTTTTATTTATTTATTGAAATGCATTTTTTTTTTTATTCATTCATTAATTCATTCAAATAATTGTTTATTTTATTTTGTTATATTATCAAGGCTGATCCAGGGTATTAATTCAACAGCTCTTTATCATTGTGGATATTTGAATGTTAGTTGAAGACACAGAAATTATAGCAAATAAACCAAAAGATATTGTATTGATGCCTTTTATTGAAAATAGGACATACAGATACATGTACACAGATTTTGTCAAGCACAATATAGATATTTGATCATATTTTCATTTTTTTTTACAATAAACAATATTAATACTATCAGCCTACCATGTAGGCGTCTTCTTAAAAAAAAATATTTTACAACATGGACGGATATTTATCTACATTACCAAAAAAGGACATATTTATCTGTTTAGTTGACCAATGTTACCCATTCTAACTGCAATAACACTGCATTTTTAATGTGTGCACACAATCAATTTACAATATGACACTCCTATTAAATTAAACTTTGAGTTTACAAACATCAATTCTCATGTGAAACAGTAATGAAGTGCATTTATTCAGACTGACACTAGTTGGTGTTCTGTGTTTAAAAATTTACTTTGTTTTTCTGCTTCAGGCAGGTTAACGTTACTTTGTTTAATCTGTTTGTCTTTAAACCACTATTCCTGAGAAATATTTGATCATTGTAAGATTTTATATCTCTACATTCATTGATAGCTTTAATGGGCCATTCTTGGTCAAGTGTGTGACAGAAAATGAGACAAATCATGACTTTAATACGTAATTGATAAAAAAATAGCAATTCATTACTATTTATGATAATTTTGAAAGCTTAACTTTATTATGATATCAAACAAACTTTCAACATTATTCTTCTGTTTGAAGTCAAACATGTGACCCACTTCATTTGACCTCTGACCTTGAAACTGAAGATTGGAGACAGCAACAAATATTTCCAAATGATAGCTGACCAAGCATGTTAATGTTATATAACTTTGGAATTACTAAATCTCTTCCATTTTTGAATTCATAACTAATTAAAGTCTAGATTTGTCGTGACTTATAAATTTAGACAAACGTGACCAAGAATTGCCCTAATATTAATGGAATAAAAGTGTATTGCATAGAAATATGGAACTATTTACAAACACACACACCCACATTAAGATAACAACCATCACCCCCCCCAAAAAAAATCAATTATCCTTCATTATATGACACCTAGAGAGATCCTTGTCATTTGATTGGTTGCTACTGTAGATATCGATCAATCAGCCCATTTTACAATGACGCCATCATTCATGCAATTTTGGTACCATTCATCATGCAATTTTGGATCCATACATCAGCGCTACACAAAAAACGCTTGTCCTTGCAGTGCGAGTGTATTACTGCTAATTTATGTATGTGAATTTTCAATACTCGCACAACAGCATGCACTTTTGCATCCAAATTCATGAATGTCAAATGAAAAGCATATATTTTTTGGTGTCATGTAAAACAAATAATGAATGTAAATAAGTGCAATGGACAGAATACTTCATTTGCTGAAAGATGAAATGATCCATTCAACTCAGCTACGTCTCATTGAATGTATAGATCATTTCATCTTTTCGCCTCTTGAAGTACTCTGTCAATTGCAATCATAAACATTCATTATTTTATATTATACATTGCAATACCAATGCCGGACAGTAAAGTGAAATAATGTTTGGGACCAAAGACATTCATTGGATTTCTAATGGTCTAATGCACCCCCCCCCCTGATTTAACAGGCAAAGTCAAGTTCAGTGTTAGTATTGGTGTTGAAAGAACAATATGCATTCAACGTGTAGTCTGAGTTTACACACACAAAAATATCACATTATTTATA
The DNA here is from genome assembly GCF_018143015.1 of Lytechinus variegatus. Classification (NCBI taxonomy): domain Eukaryota; kingdom Metazoa; phylum Echinodermata; class Echinoidea; order Temnopleuroida; family Toxopneustidae; genus Lytechinus; species Lytechinus variegatus. The sequence goes on along the minus strand of NC_054744.1, from coordinate 33,898,880 downwards.
TCTCAACGCCTGATGTGATTTGTCCTCAAATCAAGTATGTTGACTCATAAAATGGCTTTAACACCAACATCAAGAAGTCAACACCAAACTTTAAATCACCCAATGTATTAGCAGTACATTACAGGAAAAACAAAATGTTTTAAGAACAGTACCATCTACTCTACATTATACACTGTCAGTGTTGGCATGTATACCTACCTACTCATGAATGAAAATATTGTAACATGAGAATTGTAGAGTACACTTTAATATAGTGCTTAAGGCATATGAGAATAGAGGTGCGACACTGTAGCCACTCCTTGCTATTATGGAGCCTGGTTCTAAACAGAATCTACTAGCGCAAGAGTTTCAATCCAATCAAATCTCCTGAGTATTTAGTATATTGCCTTTCCTTCCAGTTACAAAGTGCTTTGTGATTTGCTACACCTGTTGGCCACCTTTCATTGATAACATTCCCCCACCCCCCCCAAAAAAAAAATGGAAATAAAAGTTAAGAAACTAATTAGGCCTTCAAGAGCTTGAGCTGGTTCACGGGTGAAGCAGTTGTTGGGAAGGTGGGTATATACTTGTCCCATGGCTCAGCAGCAATGAAAGTGAAGGAAATGTCACCATATTGCAACGATTGCTAACACGGGCCTGGCTCCTGGCTGTCGATACAGTCAGGGTTCACAGCCAATCAAGGAAATCAGGGAAAATTATTTTGCTTTTTCCAGTCAGAAAAAAATCAGGGAATTTGATCAAAATACCTCAAATCAGGGACAAGTGCCTCAAATGAGGGGAAGATCAGGGAATTTTGATCAGTCCAAAAGTCGAAAGCAAGGTACTCAGTCAGACTCTGTTATATTTTGTTGCATATCAAAACAACATCCAATGAATGACTGGTAATGGTGGTACTAATTAGTTTTACATTGTTTTTATACCGGTACTGAAAATACACGTAATTCACTGCAACAACTTAGCAAACATGAGAAACTGGGAATGGGTTTAAATAGTTATCAGGGAATTTTTGTTTTCTTGGAAAACTGGGAACCCTGACAGTGTAAATGCCTTGTGCAAAGATTTCTTATTTGGGACTACTACTATGCTGTAACAAACAACAATGAAATCACTTTGGTGCTCTTATTACATTGCAGTTCATGTGCTACACCTAAGAAGCAACTCCCCTCTCAACAGAATTCGAAGTGCATCAGCTGCTTATGGTTGCTTACAATTACCTTGGCATTGTATTCTATTTTACTAACAATCCCACACACATTACAGTGCAAATGGTCACCACTACGTTCCAGAAACCATATGCATCTGAAGTGATCACCATGACAACATCCCTTTACACACTTATCAGCATCAGATGGAATGATGTACCCTGCAGAGTATCCCTTGAACCAGGGATTCCAACCCCGTTCAAAGAATTGTAGTAGAAGGATGACAAAGGGATTTTGGGTGTAAAATGCGTATTTTCAACTTTTTCCAATAAACATATATGATACAATATTGAAAAAAAAACATGTATTTTTCATAAAATTTGCAGTATATTATTAAACAAGGGGATAAAATACTTCCAAAAAAGAAGATTAGGCAAGTTTTCAGTAATATTGTTTTCTTATCTTTTTTTTGCAGTTTAATTTCCAGATGCAAATGATTATTGGCTTTTTGCCTGTTCAGGTAAACACTGGACTGCATTTTGCCTGTTTAAGTAAATACTGGACCAATTTACTACTAGTAACAAATAATGAATCTAAGTTTGAAAGCTAATACTTTGAGGTAATAAATTAAAAGGCCTTTGAAACTGTATAGATGTCAGCTGAACTTGATAGACAATATCATAATGCTGCTATACATGTACAATCATCAGCCAGAAAAAAGATAATTGATGTTTAACAAGTGAAGTAGCCTGCTTAAATTCTTGATGGGATTTAATATAGTGTAAGTGCAGAGTTGACAACATTGTGCCACCCCCCCTAAAAAAAATCATGAATGTCAAAACAGAGGTTTCTATCTTAAAAAAGGATTTTCTCAACACGACCCCTAAAACCAGACCTGCTAACCTCTGTGAATGAGAAACTGTTTTCAGTGATCCTTAAAACTGTATTTTATAATATTGATGCACAAATGACCTGTGGTATCATTACCACAGTTACATTCATCCACTCACTTCACCTTAGAAAATAGAGACATTAAGAAAAATTTTCTCAATAGGATACAACAAATTGTTTTTTAAAATACATTTGGAGGAAATTGCATTTCATGAAGAGAGAACATGATGCCAAAATTTGGTTGATTGTTGATTGATCGACCCAAGCCTTAACTCACTTAATCAAAACTATCAGAATATCAATAGAGCAATAGAAATTCACAATGGAATGAATGAAAATACGTCACTGTGTAGAACATGGCAGATCCCCAGATGTACTGATGTAGATGTGTGAGCGTCCAGTGATGGGGGGGGGATGGAAGAACAATTTAGAATAAATTGTGGGTTTATTTTTATTTTGTCTCATCCTCCTTCTCGTTCGCTTTGTCCATATTTTGGATGGTTGTTCCGAGGATTCCTTCAATATCCGTTATCACGTACTGGAATTTGAAAGAAAAAAAGTATGAAACATTGATCAATCCAACTTAAATCAATCAAAGGAAAATAGACACCAGTGCCCCCATTTCATAACAGTTGCTATGATCGCAACTTGCTGGAATGCCAAATTTCATTGGAATAGCCAATCAGAAAGCGGAAATTGCGTCGTTGCCTTGGTAGTTGACACTCCCAACAAGAGTTGCTATCATACACGTATCAACTGTTTACAAAATGGGGCCCAGAGACATACACAATATTTACACAAATTAACAAAAATTTGCGCGTGTTGAAGATAGTCAATCTGTCTTTAATATTTTTCATTCCCAGACTTTCATCCAAGATAAGCGTAATATAATTGGTAATAGAGAGGCTGCATGTATTCATTTAAAATATCATCATGAAGAAAGCTTATGGGAGCATCCATCAGTACAAGCCAATATACGTTTGAACACAATATTTCATATTTTCCCAATTTTCTTTCAAAGGGTAGCTTGTTCCTCCTTAGCACAAGATACATATATATAATGGGAATATGCATTTGACCCAATATATGTTGAGCTCCATAAAAGACATGCAGCATCCTCTAAGGGATAATGGAATAACATATTAAATTTCTACAAAATACATCAAGGTGTGTACCCGCCATTCTGATGCAATATTGCCAATTTGAGGACCTTAGAGAGTAAATTGAGACATTTGAGTAGACTATGTAGTATATGCAATAGGAGTTTCTATCAAAGGCATATACTACAAAGAATAATAGTCTATTCAAATGTTTCCACTGACAGGTTGAGTTTTTAACAATGATTTAAAACTAGGAACAGACTGGGTCTTTCTCATTGAAATGGGAAGACGGTTCAACAGGGAAACTACTGTATCATCTGAAATTTGTAGATTATGTGAAGTTGGGTGTATTTTGAGCGAAAGTAATCCTGAGAGATAGTTAGGGGCCTGGCCATTCAAGGCTTTTATCTATACACCAGAAAAGGTTTGAAAAGCACTTACCTTGAAGTTAGTCTGTCCCTGCATGTTAGGAGCTGATATCTCTTGATGAATGACGGATAGATTCCTCGCAAAGTTGGCCAAGACTCCCTGAAGCTGTTCACCTATAGCAAGCATTCCAATCCCTTCTCGCTTGAAGCTATCAATGAGAGTGAATACAGTTCCTTGCTTCTCCTGCAAACGAAAGGAAAATATTGTTTGTTCATTTATTCATCCATCTATTTGTCCACACAATCAACCATCAATTCATTCACGTATTCATCCATCCATCCATCAATCTTTTCATTCATTCATTCATTCATTCATTTATTCATGCATCCATTCATTTTCATTCATTCACTCACCCACTTGTTCATTCATTTATTCATTCATTCTTCCATCAATTTATTTAGTCATTCCCTTTAAAAAATAATTTTCTAGAAAATATTCATTTCTAGTTCAACATTCAAGAAAGTATGATCATTAGTAGAATACATAGAAGCTAAAACATGAATGTTATTTTCAAAACATTTTGAATGGTAGAAATTAGTTATACATTAAACCAGTAGAATTTGGTTTGCAATGAGTACTCATAGCCTTGAACTTGATTCAACCCTTCTAATGTAATGATCAGGTCACAGACATTTGAAAGCTTGTAGCACCCCACCCCCTTCCCATCCTTGTTGAGAGAAGGGTTGAACCTTGAACCTGGACATAGATAGCTTCCTATGGAAGGGACAGAAGGTACTAAAAGCTTATGTCTACGACCAGATCAGCGATTGTTGCGTCAGAAAGATCAAATCAGGTCACATCATTAACACTGCAGTAGATAGCCAAAAGTTGAATGTCTAAACATTACATGATCTAACTCGATAGTGCATAATCTACTTTCATGCCATGTGATCTACTTACGTATCATGTGACATTATTCAACATCATGTGACGTACCTTGATATCATAACCAATGCCATGCGCTCTACACATCTGAAAGAATACACTATAATGGATGACCGTCAGGTTAGTATGCAGAAGGCGTGTGCTCATTACAGCATACCTAGCTGTGTTTGGAGGCTCCTAGAAACACAAATAAACAACATTCAAATTAATAATAATAATAGGCATTTATAGTGCCCTCTCTCTAGAAATTTCTATTTTGAGGAGCACTATTATCAATCAACAGCAAATATCAGGGGTATTATTCTGGAGCACTGTCACAAATTTTGTTGTTTCTCTCCGAGATGAGAGATCGTTATGGTTGTCACAAATCAATATTCTGAAGATTGTCTTTTCTCTGTCATATCTCTCTATTAAAGTTCCCGCCCATCTTTTCACAGATAAACCAATCAAAATCACTGTTAGTACCAACTTGGAGCCCTTCTAACCAACAGGTAGGCCCAGGGACACGTGGGGGGCGTTGCCTCAATAGAGAAGCTTGCATGCGCGGCTGCGCATACTGCGCTTAATTATACTGAGAGACAGAAAGCTGAGGAATTCTAGAAAAGAAAGAAAAAAAGGACAGAGAAAAAAAAAGAATGAATATTTTGGGCATACACTGTAGCTACTTGTAGCGCTACTTATAGCATGAATTTTTTATATGAAAATATTCATAGATAATGGGATAAATAAATACAACAATCTAATCTAAATATCACTATGTGCTTGACATTTAGTTGGCATGGTGTCAGGATATTATGCTACCAAATTTAGACTGTTAGACCTGTCATGAATTTTTCCTTCCATATCTTTAGCTTGTAATGAGATTATGCATGTTTATGCATTATTCACATATTTTGGGGCATGCTATAAAGAGCCCCAAATCATGACAATTATGATGACAGAAGTTATGACATCCACCAGAATGCAGAATCTGTCATATCACATACAGATCATCGGTTGGGTCAACGATATACCGGTAGGATTTTTCCTTGAACGCTTTAGCGCCTATTAATATGGCGGCTCAGCTACAGCCGGGGTAATAATATGATACCAATTATCAAAGCGCAGTAGAGTATATGCACATAGTAGCTGCGCTATATAAATGGACCTATTATTATTATTATTATTATACCTCATACCAACTCACCTCTGGCTCTATATATTCAAATTTCCTCCTATGATTACTCTTTTTCTTCTCCTTCTTGACGGGAGGGACGTTGAAGACATAGTTCTCGGTATCCAGGGTTCCCCCAGTCACATACAGCATCAGTTTGGTCATTGATACACTATCGTCATACCACAGGTTCAGGTCTACAGCCCAGAGCTTCTGCTCTTGCTATATGAAGAGAATGATAATAATAGACACTTATATATCGCCATCTAGAAACAATATATTTAGGGGCATACTGCATGTATTATTTTTACTCCGGCTTGACCTCAAGCTGCCGTTTCCAGCGTTTGTGCATTCGAGGAATTAAACCTTCTGGGTACCAATTCACCTCGCCTGGGTCGAGAGCAGCACAGATTGGATCAATGTCTCGCTGAACGCAATGATGCCATGGCTGGGATTTTAACTCATGACCCCCTGTTTCAAAGTCTAGAGATAAATCCACAGGGCCACAAAGTTCCGCAAATTGTTGAAACAGTCAAAATCAGTCTTATGTTACCTCTACAAAATATTTAATGGAATAAAAGACCGTCCACCTTAAAAACCCACAATAACTAATTCATAGCTTAAAATTACCAGGCATAAAACTTGACAAATTTGACCATCTATTAACCCAAACAAGAATTCACTGGAATTACAGTTAAAGGACAAGTCCACCCCAACAAAAATATGAATTGAATGAAAAGAGAAAAATCCAACAAGCATTACACTGAAAATTTCATCAAAATCAGATGTAAAATAAGAAAGTTATGACATTTTAAAGTTTTGCTTAAGTTCACAAAACTGTTATATGCACATCCTGGCTGGTATGCAAATGAGGAGACTATGACATCATCCACTCACTATTTCTTTTGTACTTTATTATATGAAACATTAAAATTTACTCCTCATTTTCAAGTGATACAACAATTAATTCCTCCCTGAACATGTGCAATTTGCATTGTTTAATACTAAATGGTTTTAATAGTCAAGTTGGTCCTTATTGTCAAATCTATAAAAAATGAAATATTGTATAATTCAAACAATATAAAACAAAAGAAATAGTGAGTGATGGACATCATCGACTGATTCACCTAGTTGTGCACATCACCGTTTTGTGAAAAATAGGCGAAATTTTAAATATGATTAGAAAGATGTGGAGAATATGTGATTCGAAAGAATATATAAAGAAAATATATAATTTGTAATTCTTTGTGATAGGATCATGAAAATTTCAAGTTAACAAGGTTTTGATAATGGTTCCATTTGTTCTCGCAATCACGAAATATGATTAGAAAGAATGTATAAAGAAAAGAAATCATATTTTAATTCTTTGCAATGATGCAGTCATGAAAATTTAACAGGGTTTTGACCGTCAATGCTCTTTTCTGTTCTTAGTTTGATTTTAGGAAAATCTTAAGATAAAACTCTTCAAACATGCACTTAGAGTTCAACCTCCTCCAAACGATGTGAGATTTCCTCTTCATAAAATGATTTGTTATTATTTCATACTTAGTCAACGACTTGAAGAGCCCTTGGCAAGTTTTAAGCAACAAAGGCTATGAAATCAATAGCAAAGTAGCCGAGGACACATCTTTGTCGGCAGCATTTGGCAAACTCTTGAAACAAGCACTTACAATTCAACCACCTTGAAATAATGAGCTTCCCTCTTGACAAAATCATAAGAAATTGAATTGTTATGAATTCATACTTGGTCAACGATGTGAAGGGCCCTTACCGTGGCTGGATCAATGAAGGTCACAAAGTCGATAGCAAAGTAGCCGAGAACGCCTCTTTGTCGGCAGCATTTAGCGACCTTGATGCATGCCTCGTTGAGTGGTTTGGCATCGACTGATGATTGGGGTACGGAGAGGCCCCAACAGTTGAAAGGGGAGTCAGCGTGTATCTGATCTCCACTTGATATAATAGACATACGGCCATTGGGTTCAATCAACATGTTCACCGTCAGTGACGTCACACTGTCAGATGGAGGGCAGGCTTCTATTACACCACCTTTGTGAAGAAAAAAAAAATCAAAGAGGATATGACCAATAAATGTAATTAAAACAATAGAACTCAACACATTGACAAAATAAGCCCTCCCCCAAAAAAAAGCAGTAAACAAAACCTCCATTGGTATTACTGATTGTTATTCCCATGAATTCCATGTATTTCCATATATTTTATTGTTCGAAATAGAAATCTGAAAATAGAAATAGTCTAAAACTTCATTTACCAAATTGACTGTGGGCCCGGCAGCAACTTTGCAGAGCCAGATCAACAAGGTTCTATCGCTTAACCCTAAATAGACTGGGCTATTTCAACGCCTAAGACTGGGAGGAGGGCTGATTCAGCCCCCCTTATGATCTTGGCCTTTGATTCCACTATCGCGTCATATATTGGCATGCAGATTACCAATGGCATAAACTACAAAATCAAATTCTGCGAAAAACCTCATTGCTAATTAATTACGCTAATTCATGCGTAAAATCAAGTTTGCTTTAATTAACTAAATAATGCCCCCAAAATACTAATTTTGTTCCCAGACTCTTAGGAATCTGATCAAATGTACTTTTTGAAAATGTCAACATCACATTTATTTTCCTAGGGATTTTATTGTTTTCTAAATTTCTTAAGTATTTCTTTGTTTTTTTTACTTTCTTGTTTTCTTATTTTTTTCAATGGAAATTGTCAGGGACTTTTTTACCATGCACAAGATGAAATTAATTGACTCTAATCAGTTAAAGGAAAAATTATACATTTATGAATTTTGGCTAAAAACACAGTATTTGCATTGGATTTGTACACAAATTCTCCTTTTTTTGAGCAATTTTGGGTCTGCATGCACTTAAAAATGTTGCATTATTTCATAATTGTTAATTGTTATTCATTAATGTGAATTTTCTGTCTTTATTAAGCCTACTTTCAATGTGTTATAAATGACTTTGTACTTTTTATTGCAAATAAAGATTAATTCAAAAAAATTTCAAAGGACAGCACAATCTGAACAGAAGTCCATAGAGACATTATCATAACTTGTTACTTCACAGATTGATGGTATGGAGGTACACATAAAATGGCTTTTTTGTCTTTCTTTCTTTTTTCATAATTTTGTTTTTATTGAAAAACAACCATGAAAAATTGCAATAACTGCTTAAGCTGTGGGCAATTCCTGTCTGTCTCCAAAACTTTCAATTATAATAGCTATATGAATCTTTGCAATTCAAACTTACAAATTAATTAAAATGCCCTCAGGACATAAAACAATACAAAAATGTAGGAAATCAAACAATGGCAGTCGGAGACCTTTATCATATTCTCTGATATAAATTGATATCAAGGGTGAGGGGACAAAATAAAGAAGAGAAATATATTCCAGGTTTGATGAAAATCCATTGAGAAAAGAAAGTAACAGAGTAATGAATTTTGATACAATTACATGTGAGCAGATCCTCAATACTGCATGCCCATTTTAGGGCAGACTTCAAATTCAATACCTAGATCATGTCTTAATAAATCTTAACAATTTTATTGAAATCACAGAGATGCCAACTTTTGGAAATCAGAATTAGGGAGGATTTGCAACCGCCACCAAATTATGTGCGCGTAGCGCACATCTCGAGTGCGGAGCCGGGGTCCAGGGCCCGCCTTAGGGCAATGGAAGCTCTGGGTTTCTAGATGCTCTCTGGTGCAATCTGACCCTTATTTTGGGGCATTTCACATGTTTTGAAATAAACATTGTTCCCACTTTTTTAACATTAAAAATATCAAATATGCATTTTCACATGTAAATAAAAAATGAGGGGACAAAAGAAGTACCTGTTCAACAACAATAATAAGGATGCATTATCACTATCGGCTATGGGCAGGTTATGTTCCACTCTAAATCCAGTAAAGAAGAGCTCAGCGCTGGTCCCTTGCTTGGTGAAATAAAAACAGGGTACTAGTGGAGCTCGAAGATCTTGCCATCGCAATGTCCGTAGGCCCGTGCCGTTTGCTCCCGAACGTAAAGTGCCTCCGAATTATCATCACGACCTCCCTGCTAAACTGAAATGTCCACGCTGCAAATTGCGCAAAATGCATGGTAAATTCCTCTTTCCGACTTCCGAACACACAGGTACTGGAGACTGTATTCAGTCTTATACTTCTAACACCATTTCTTGGTCTTCTTTTGTTGATTTTCCGCCATTTCGTGTCAATATCAACCCATCAATATGCCGAAATCACACACCGATATTCCACCGCACGACTCGACAAATCCAGTGGCTGCGAGCGCACATGCCTCGCGAAGCTAGCCGGGCCTACCGGCCTGGTGCACAGTGGATTCCCGTCGGGCATATCACATGCACCAGCTTTTCGCTGCTCCTTATTTGTCTACTTTTCACACAGAATTTAGTAGCAGCGAACGTAATGGAGTTACTACATGCTAAAGTTAGCAGACGATACATGTCCTTCCAATCCAATTTGATCAATGCAAAAAAATCATAATTTCGGGAGGATAAGGATGGTAATCGTAAGGGCGGGAGTTGGGATGAATTTTCGGGAGCCTCCCGATGAAATCGGGAGGGTTGGCATCTCTGAAATTAATAATTTCTAATTCTTTTACAATCTGACAACTATCTAAGCAATTCATCATCTTATTCTGTGAAATTTACCTAACTAGGTCAAATTCTCCAATCTACATATTGGAGCACTTTCTACAGAAAAATCTGATTGAATTTCTTGCATGATATTGCCCCCAGGAAATTCTAATATGGCTTTGTTTAATCTGCATGACAAGGGCGATTCTACAGAAAATTATTAATTTTTATACATATTGATGTCTTACCTTGGCTAAGAAATGCCTCCAGGAATTTCTCCCACGTAGGGAAGAGTTTCTTATTGACCGGAGTAGCATGCTGTGCCAAGATGTCGGGCATCTCGGCATGTATTTTGATGAATGCTGGCTCCTGTATCAAGAAAAATTAGATAAAAACAAAAAGAGGTTCATTCACACAAGGCTTGTTTACACAACAAAGCAAAGTAACAAATTAAGGTCACCAAAGTCAATGGGAAATGAGCAGTGATGCCAACTTTCACAAATTTCCTTGTTGACCATAGTAGATTACGAGACAAATGAATACCCTCTGGCGATACCAACTTTCTTCGACAAAAAAATATTCTTAGAAGGAAAAAAAGTATTTTATTCCAAAAACAAAAAGATTTTCTTCAATTTCTCGAGCCAACATGTAGCTTTCGGAAGGCACATGAATAATATGCAGCATGGGGCCACAGCAATCCACTTATCTCGTCACAATAAAATGATGATATGTCTCTCCCTCCCCCTACAAAAAATACAATATTTTCATATGTTTATTATGTTTTTGAAAATGTTATTTCAAGAAGTATATGAATACCCAGATGAAGTAAATGGGTACAGGCAGAAGGTTATTTCTCAAAAAGATGTAAGCACCGGAATATGTAGACTAGCTTCGACGGGGTAATATAGCAACAAGGTAGATAAGTGCGCTATAAGTCTTATATTATTATCATTTCACAGCAGTTGAGCCAAAATTAAAGAGAAATTCCAGTAGTTGCAGTAAACATTGATTTCATGAGAAAGTCAGTAAAACAAGGCTAAATTGTCAGTATATCATCGAGGATATAGATCTGGTACAGTTACATAAACTGAACTTTGTGAAATCTTGAAATCTATGCTGAAAAATGTTCAGACTGAAGATCTCCAACACAGATAAGCGCATGTGGGACAGTGTATAATTATTGCTTTGAATGTCGGGCCTGACGCTCTACCTGAATCCTGTGCTTATTTGCTGATTTCTCAGCAATTACACAATTTCTTCCAGAATCCTTTGGCACATACGTTTCATTTATACAAACAGACACTTTGGTGGTCATTTCATTGGATTCTGTACGAACTCATTTTGATATCGTTACCAAAACTAGCATTTACCTTTAAATCATGAGAATACCAACAACTCTCTACAACTGCATTGCTGGCTAATGATATACATTTATCCCCCTCAACCTTTGATGACAGCAGCATCAATTTGAGAGATCTGAATAAGAAGCATACATACCTGTGCCCACTTCTTCTCCCATTTCTCTCCATACCGAATTTCTTCTTTCTTGGCCCAGGCATGGCAGCGAAGGTTTGGAGTGACATCACAATAGGCAATGCCCCGCCCATCGATCTCATCGTCGAGCTTGAAGAGATAGCGTTTCACGTTCAGGTTCTCAGTCACCAACTGGGCAAGACTCTCATGGAGCTGGAAGAAGAAAAGTTTATGAAAATAAATTTTCATTTTTTAAAATCATCTACTGACTTCTCAAGTTCACAAGACTATCTGGATTGCTGGGACCAGTCATAATTTATGCCACCAACATTGGAAGATTAAGAATGTATCATACACTTATTTCTGAAATTTCAAAATAATGACCTCTGTGACCTTTTATCCTTCATTTCACGATCCCAAAATCTAATTAGATCACTGTCGCTCCTATATGCACAGTTGGTTCCAAATGAGATGTCAAAACCAAACATAATTACTCTGTTATCATGAAAACAAAATAGTTTTTATTGCTAAAAGAATACATGTAGGTCATTTTTCTTCAGGAAAACCTGAATAATCAAGTTTTATCAAAATTGAGTAGCATTTGCAGATATGGCAACTCATTTCTCGCAAATAAATCTGAGAAATAATATTTTTTTACATTCCAATGATATATTAATTGATACCTCTAGTAAAACGTACAAATATGAATCAATATAAGGATGCAATGACATTTCTTATGAGAAATGATATTGATTTTTAATACTGCAGAATAAATCAAAAATGCAATTCAGGAATGAAAATATGATAATGATAATGTTTACCTGTTGCATGCTATAGACATCATAATCAGAAGGAGGAATGTCTACTTTAGCACTGGTGAATATCCTCTTAGAACCAGACTTAGTTGAATAAAGATGAGACACTTCCGGTTCACTGCCCAAGATAGGCACATCTAAAGAAGAATCACATAGAGATAAATTGATGAGAAAATTGTAATTTATGTTTGTGAGTATCAAAGTTCTAGTCTATTTCCTGTATTTTCAATGGACTGGACCTAATTTCTATTCGTTATTTTGCTAGTACTATCTTTATTACTCCTCTGTTCGCAGGTTTTTGTCTGTAGAGGAGCGTTTCGTGAAAATTCTTGTTCGGTGTTTTATCCGACGAGCCATGTTTCACATGACAGTTTCCGAAGTTACAGTGCTTGTCAGCCAATCAAAATCAAGGATAGTTGTCAGATCTGACAATTTGTTGGATGAGAACGTTAATGAAAGGCTCCCCCAAAAGCATGAACAATATACAATGATTCAGCCCCCTCAAAATTTTTGAATGACTATGCCGTAAATAAAGTAGTATTCAATCAATTTGAAGTAAGATGGGGTTGAAATGTTATAATAATAATTACATTTATATAGAGCTTAACTTACATTTCCAAGTGCTTTACATGCAATCATTACGACCCCAGTCATGGGATCCATCAGTGTTCAACATACAAAGTCCACCATCTCCACTCCCTGGGGAGCAACCTGGACCAGTTTTACTGGTACAAACATGCCATCTAATCACATTGTCCTTCGCATCCTACTGGGTATCCATTTAATATCTGGGTTGAGAGTGACAAACAAGGATAAGTGCCTTGCCAAAGTATATTGGCGCCAGATGAGATTCAAACCTTCAACCCTTAGATTAAGAGTCAATTGGCTGAACCACTAGACAATGGCATCTCCATAATCATTATTACCTAAAATATCCGCAACTGATAGATCATCTTTATGCATAACTCCAGGGACCAAGTAAGCTTCCTTTCCAATGATAAGATTCTTTATTCTCTCTATGGCCCTCGGACTGTACTTTAAGAAGGTGGCCAGGCACATGCTGTGGGTCTGTAACACACAAAAAAAAAATGCAAGAAAATATTAGCAATTCATCCTTAAGATTCCTCGAAGTCCATGTGTGCAGAAAAGAAAGAATCAATGTCTGTAACATAATTACTTTTAGAAAGTTTTTTTTAATGGACTATGTGCCTGTTAGCAGCTAGAGCTAAGGCAGGGGTAATACATAATGTGCCACATAATAGGCAACTAGATAATTAGCACCTTATAAATGCTATGTATTATTATCAAAATATTAGTAATCAATCTTAATAATTCCTCCAGTAAAGTCAATGTTGTAGAAAACAATCTTAATTTGGTCGCCTAGTCAACAAGACTTGGTATCTCACATTTGAGAAAAGTTACTTTCTTGTTTCAGTAACTAGATATTAATAAAGTGATTTCCTGTTCATATCTCAGCTCTCTTCCTTGAAGAATACAGTCACCTTTCACTGGGAAAATCACTTGGGGAAACTATTGACTGATCTTCCATTGGATAGTGAATATCTAGAGATTTATGAACTTACTGTGTAATGTTTACTAATCTTCCAATGGATAGTGAATATCTACACAGATTTATGAACTTACTGGGAACTATTGACTGATCTTCCATTGGAAAGTGATAAGTAAATATCTAGAGAGGTTTATAATATTACTGGGACACTATTGACTGATATTCCATTGGATAGTAAATATCTAGAGGTTCATGAACCTCCTTGGAAAACTATTTACTGATCTTCTATTGGATAGTGAATATCAAGAGGTTTATGAATCTACTTGGAAACTATTGACTGGTCTCCTATTGGATAGTGAACATCGAGAGGTTCATGAACTTACTGGGGAATATTGACTGATCTTCGAATGAATAGAGAATATCAAGAGGATTATGAACTTACTGGGAAACTGTTGACTGCTTCAGGTACGATGATCTTAAACCTGGAAACCATGTCTTTCTGATCATCCACATTGCCCGATGCTACAGCATCTCTTAGACCTAGCAGCTTGTTATAATACTGGAGAGTCTCGTCGTTCAGTGTGACAGGAGATATGTAGATCACTTCAACATTAGGATCTGAGACAAAAAATGTTTGCATAGTTTTCATTAATGAATGAGACTCAAAATATGAAACACTGTCCAGCGGTAGCTTCTTAGTGTTAAGGCAAATGTCATTCATATGATACTGTGGAGGCTGCATTCTGATGTTGATGGTGAGGACATAGAGAGAAACGCATGCAACACAATTGAGATGATGAGGAGTCACTCTTAAATTCCCAGTAGCATAGTTGCATGCGGTATAAAACACATCACTGAATCTGTCAAATTTTGTCAGGACGTGCGCTTACTTCGTACCAAGACAGAACATTTGCTTTGTTCTTTTGCAGTTTCCCATTTCATGTTCATTTTTTATACATGTACTGTAATTATCCTTATACAATCTTAGCCCTTTTTTAAAATCTATCTTGCATCTTGCTATGTGGCTTTGTTTCCTTGTTTTTTTATGTATTCTTTATGTTTTTTTATGCTCAATGTATTTTAATGGACGTGAATAAATAAATGAAAATGAAAAAAATCAATGCGATTGCGTGTTATACACCACGTGCGCGTCGGCATTTATACAAGACTGTTATTCAAATCACACTTAACTCTGTGAAACACCTCCATGATGTTTGCATTCAACATCAGCACACCAAGATTAAATTAGAAACCACCTACTGTGTCTGCACAAAACAAAATCAACAATTTTCATGCATGAGTAAATGAAAGGAACCTGTAATGAATAAATGCAGCTGCAGTGTCAGTAACTAACCTTGTAAGTCGCATAACCTAGCCATCTGTTGATTTTGTTGGATGTTGAAATCACCGATGGTTGAACGTATCTTCTGAGAGTACCCCAGTGAGGGAAGATGAATGAGAACACGCCGTGACTGCTGGATGCGATCCCAAGATTTCTGCAATGTCTGTATCAGAAATGAAAAGGGAAAATGTTTTGCTGAAGCGTCCTGGGGATTATTTTATAAAACTTGTTATAAAAGCAAATTTCCAATAACAATCTATCAATCATACTAAATAGGTTCATTATTGCGGATTGAAATAATCGCTAGAGGGTATTCATTTGTCTCGCAATCTACTATGGTCAACAAGGAAATTCGTGATCACTCTCGCAAAAAGTGTTAACTGGCTTTCTAGGAAATTCGTGATCACTCTCGCAAAGTGTTCACTAGCTTACAAGTACACGAGCTATCAATCATGTCATATTTTACAACTGATTACACATAAATACGGGTGGGTGAAGACTTGGAATGGTGTGCTCTCTTCTTGATGCACTATCTCATTCTTTAACATGCTGCATCAGCAACAGCTCCAGCTAAGAAGGTCTGATGAAGCTTGCAGCCGAGCAAGCGAAAGCTTACCAAAAAACAGGTCAATTTCTGCGATTGTGTAATAAAGAACATTTTCTCAATGATCAATGTGGTCAATCATAAACAATGAGTCCCACAATCAAACATTAAAGCCATTTTAGCTTTGCTTAGTAATGTGAACTATACTCAGGTAATATTGAAAGATTAGAAAATAAAGTGTTGTAGTCACTGAATGCATTTTTTACCCATTACAATTTAAAAATGACATTCATTCCGGTCGTTAGGATTTGAATATAAATCTAGCATCTTCTCTCGACTACATTTTCATTTTTATTCAAAATAGCTGAATGAGCACATACATGTATTTAGTCATTGGATTTTAGAAAGCTACTGACAAAAGATTATATCCTGAAATTTAAACTCTCTCGATGCTTCGTTTTTTTAATATAAATAAGACAAAAATATGCATAAATTAAATTTTGATTGGGCACCCACACAAATTAAAATCTGATGTAAATTCTGTAAATTTATCCAATAAAACATATTTTTTGTTTATACCCTTCACAACAAGGTTTTGGGTCACACCCTTAATATTATCTAGTAACGAAATGGTGGAATTGTGACATGTACTTCTAGGGGGATTTAAAAATATGCTTTAAAGCAGAAAGGAGGAGCGTTTCATCAATATTTTCATCCGACAAGTTGTCAGATCTGACATCTTTCCTTGATTCTGATTGGCTGAGAGGCACTGTTCCTATGGTAACTGTCGGATAAAGTGGTACTTTTCGGATAAAACGTCCGAGAAGTCCTTTCATGAAATGCTCCCCTGGTCTTCAACTATTCGCATCTGACCAGCATAATGCAGCATTCTGAGCTGTGTAGTCTTGTAATATAGGTCCACTAGAATGATAAAATACTAATTCACCACTCAATATATTCATACCACACTTATTGCATTACCAAGTAACAAAACAAATAGTGTCCTCTAAAAAACATTGTAGTTTCTTCATATGAATGAAAATATCGGCGAATTCATTCTCTGCATTTTTTTATGGTTATATCAAAAAGGTTTTTTTTAATACTAATTCTTTATAACACACAGTCAACAAGGTGTTGGCCAGTGTACATCCCCTTTACAGGAAACCAAACACTAAGAAGGGAATCAATCCTATTGGAAAGAGTAAAATGAGAGGAACAATTTCAAACAGGTTTCATCAAAATTGATTATGAAATAAGCACTTTATGGACGTTTAAAAAGTATTATTGTACTTTCTATGGGGATCCTCAAATTGGCAAAAGTGCTTCAAAATGGCTGATTTTGTATACAACTCTCCATTGGTTTTGTACACAAATTTTTCAGATTTTCCTCTTTAGTTTACATATTTCACATTATCTCCTCCTGACCTTGACATATGTGGTGTGAATTATATTTTCCCATAACATATGTTTGGCTCGGAGAAGGAGGCAAGATGCAATTTGAAAGATAATGAGGAAAATCTGAAAATTTGTGTACAAAACAAATGGACAGTTGTCCACAAAATCGGTCATTTTGAAGTATGTTTGCCAATTTGAGGATCCCCATAGAAAGTACAGCAAGAGTTTTGAAATATCCATAACTCGCTTATTCTATAACCAATTTTGATAAAATACATGTAAGTTTTAGATTGCTTCTCTCATTTTATTCTTTCTGATAAGATAGATATTCTCCTTTTTTGGTTTCCTTTAAAGGGGAAGTTAACCATGAAGAAAACTTTGTTGTAAAAATAGCAGAAAAAATAGTAAAAAATATTGGTGAAGGTTTGAGGAAAATCCGTTAAAGAGTATGAAAGTTATGAGACTTCATAATTTTGGATTTGTGACGTCATAAACGAGCAGCTGCCCCATGTGTTATGTAATATAATATGTATGAATTTCAAATTTTGTATGGTTCCTGATGACTTAATTTTGTTTTCTTTTCATGATCAGGTGTGAAATGATTTGTCTATGCATATACAAAAGTTTCAGTGAAAACCATTTTCAATTTTCTGAGAAAATGACATTTCATTGATTTTTTACCATTCGCTATGTAGGAATGCTGCTCGCATATGACGTCACAAATCAAATAATTGAAATTCTAATAACTTTTTAATTATTTGATGAATTTTCTCAAATTTTCTGCAATATTTATTATTATTTTTTCTGCTATTTTTACAATAAACTTTTTGTCAGGGTGAACTTCCCCTTTAAGCTATGTGCTAAAAAGGGACCTATTACCTTTGCTCTTCTCCTGAATGCATCTAGTTGATTCTTTCTGCTTATCTTCAGCTGTTGTTTGACCTTTGACATCTTGACATTCATGACCCATGATATTGCAATGACCCCAGCCGCCCACTTCTTGCGTCTATACTCCAAGTAAGCAGTCCGATCTTTGTGCCTGTCATTGCAAAGTGGAAAATACAGGTTGTATTTCTCATATTTTGGACTTCAACGAATCCAACACATAAATATGTATTAAAATCAATTAATAGAATTACATTCCATTAGAATCTTTGAGTCACTGAAAAAAAAATTATTAGAAGAAAATTTTCACTCAACTCCTAAAATTTGTAACTACATTAAATCAAGTTTTTCCATGAACATAGGCAAATTTCTAAACCTCCTGAGGAAATTTTAATACAAAGAATTTAGAATAAAAACAGTAGCAATGAAAGAAAAATACTTACAAACTTGCCAAAGATATTCCAACCGTATTTTTGGTAGATATAGTAGTGTACAGTGTAGGAAAATCACATGGGCTTGGCTACTCTACATATTAAACTAGCTAAGCCTTGCTGTTTGAGACATGGGAATAAGTTCCCAATTGTGTCAATGATTTTACATGTTGTAAAATTAAAATATGCAGTTTCATGAAAATAAAAACCCTCACGAAAGATCAGGGGGCCATCTTACAAAGTGTTACGACTGATCTGACCAACCTCAGTTCTATGGAAATCCATCATGGTCATACATGTAATATTTTATACAAGAAATATGAACAACTTTTTTGTAAACAAAGAGAGGCACACTGAATTTTCAAGAAAACAAAGAATGTATAAATAAAACATAGTTAGATAATATTTTGAACAAAAATGCATAATAGATATCGACTTTACTGGCTTTCCATAGTTTGGTTGATTGGATCAATTGCAACTCTTTGTAAAACGGGGTCAAGGAGACGCTTACCTTCTCCAAGTAGCCTGTATCTTACAGACAGCCATGTGTTTACCATCAGGAGCCAAGTACCTTCTACCGGGTTGGTTCATAATGGTGCTAACATCGTCAATGTTCATACACACACTCAACAAGACGTCCTTGCTAGGCGGTCTGTTTAACTCATACTCAATGGCAAGATCAGCTAGTCTGCAGGTCAAAGGAGAAAGTGGTGGTGTAATTTTAGATTCTGGGTATGTTCTGACTTACGTTTTTGTTGTTCATGCTGAGTGCTACATAATGCAAATTGATATAGTTTGCACATTATCAACAAGGCAATCGACAGAATGGGTGATATTCTGCTGATAAAACCTTGGTTTCACCCTATCTAATCTAGAATATTTAACCACACTTCTATTGAATGCTAAGATTCATAATATTTCATTCATATTCATGGGAATTATAAAGTATCAAATAATCAATTAAAATTCATGTTTTTGTATTGTATTTTCCTATCATTCCCATTTCAAAACACAATTTCTTTTTACCCATTTTTGCAGCAGGAGAATAATTTTTAATTGATAAATGAGATGACAACTGGCACTCCATAAATTGTGGTCTAAATTAACCCTGGTTTGACTAAACCACGTCTATCAGAATATCACCCATTGTGTTCAACCATTAAACATGAAATATCCCCCCATTCCCCGAGCATATCACTAACCAAGTTTGATTTCTCATGAAAGTCTGTCAGGTACACTTTATATGACTTCAAATGATCTTTGACCTCATAACAATAGTTTCATTGAAAAATGAGGAAATGTTCAAACTGATTTGTTATAAGAGAATTTTGTAGGTAAGTTTAACATTTAACATTAAATACCACTGCATATTCTCTTATGGATTTTCTTCAAAACTTGTGTAAAAATTGTCCCCAACTGTACTTCTTTATCCTATCCCACTTGACATCTGGGTGGGAACTTTCTTCAAGTGACTACTTTTCTTTTCTTACTTGTCTCCATTGATGAAAGCGATGGGGATTGCATAGTTTGTGAGGAGCTTCTGAAGATATTTGAGCATGGTGACGATATTTCCCCAGGAGAGGCAATAGTGTTGCTTGAAGCCCAGGTAGTCCTTGGTATGGTCCCTCACACGCCCGTGCTGGACCACAAAGCGATGGCTCAAGTGCTTGAACTCGCTGGCAGGGGTTGTGGGCGGGGGCTGAGAGAAGGTAAACAAAAGTTATCGAATGTATTACCGACAAATATACCAAACCAAACAACTTAATAATGCTGCTGGAAGCATAGGTAATCCTTGGTATCTGCTATCCCAAGACAAACGAAAGCAACTCTGTATATAATTAAATTCTGCAATCTCCTGAATAGAGTTCTTAAGTCATAAGCTTAGAATTGTTTGACTTGCTCTTTCAAGAGCAAATGCAAGAATAGACAGAAGGCAAAATCAAACAAAGCAAAATGAAAGATGAAATAAACATGAAGTGTACAACTCTGATAGGCTATCAGAACAGTGCATTAAATAGCCTTGCTGCCATTCACTAAAATTGATAAATAAAAAATTGTGTCTTCGCATAAACAACAGAGAATATAGTCACCACTATTGAGCTTTGAACCAAGATGAACAGTATTGATTGGGGAAACTTGTTATCAATCAAATGTTTAGGCAATCATGAATCAAATTGAAAAATTTAATAATATCACAAAGCTAAAAGACATTTGATACACAACAGATTACTTTGTCACTAGTTTCTTTTGTCAAAGTAGAGCAGAAGAGTCAACAGTTTTATATCTAAATGACCACTCACCAATGGTTCCAGTGCTTTCACGCTGACAGCTACCATGTCTTGTGATTTGTTGGATTTTGCCGAGTGACCCCTTGACCTCGGGGATGCCCATGTCATGTTCTCATCACTAGGACCTGTTTGTAATGTCTTTGGAGTGTTGGCATTCCCTCTCGCTGGGGAGATCTGGTCTCGGGATGCATTCAGGATATCGGAGTCTAGCTTCACAGCAGCAAGGTTGTACATGCCATCTGAAATACAGGTGTAAACAATATAAGAGAAAATTATTCATTTGGAGTGGCATCTTTCTTTGGGGAGACAGTTACAGCCCTTGCCTACTGGAACTAGGTAGTCCCTGTAATGCCTCTGGGAATGGCAAAATTCGGAAGTAAATGGGTTAACCTATTAATGAATGGAAACATGCGGTCCCTGACTGTGGCACCAGAATATCTAGCTCAATGAATTGAGGTCGAATAATTGTGTGTAATCGCCCCCCGCTCTTTTCCTGAGCAGAATTAACTGTCCTTGTCTAGAGCATTATCTACAGCCAAGGTAACGACAATTAGAGCACTCTGCAGAAATGATAGGTGCAATGTAACATCATCACCACCATCACCATCATCATCATCATCACCACCACCATCATCATCATCATCTTCGCCATCATCATCATAACCACCATCATCATTAAATCATTGCTTTGGGGAACAGAGTGGTCCCTTTACAAGGTGACACAACATGTGTTCTTACGACACTTGCTCCTGCAACATTTGATCCAGTCTATAAGAGGGCAAAGGGTTAGAGTTAGGATAAAAATCATTATAGCAATCTTTGTTCAGAACAATGTAAATCTAAGGATAAGGGTTTATTTAGTTTTGGAGGTTAGTTTTTTCAGTTTGGCTTTACGTGCAGATTTTTCCATCGCAGCAATTGTTGCCCGAGTTGAGGAGTTATAGAATTCAGCAGTCAATGGGTTAACCTACCTCCGAATGGACCCGAGCCAGCTTTGGTTTCTTTCTTCTCCTGTGGGTCATGCAAGGTCACTAATCTTTGCCTGACCGGGCTAGGGTCAAGGGTCAACTCAGCGGCAGGAGGAATCAGACCTCTTTCCATCAGACTCAGGATACCCTTCTTTGCATCCTTCTCTGTGATGGCTGGCGGTAACAGCTAAGAGAGAAAGAGATAGAAAAAGGTTGAAAGTCAGATGCAAAGAGAGAGAAAGAGAGGGGGAGTAGAGAGAGGGTAGTAGAGAGAGAGAAAGTAGGAAGTGAGAGAAAGAGAGTTGGAAAGGTTATAAAGAAACACAGAGAGAGAGAAAAAAAGGAGAGAAACAGAGAAAAAGGAGAAGAGAAAGAGAGGGAAAGCAAGAGAAAGATGATGAATTTTCAACTCATCTCCAAGATGATAAATGTCCACCAAACCTAAATAATGTTTGCACAAACTGATATGGATGCAACTGAATATGAATCTTTAAAACTTAATGTCACTTTTCATACATGGTTGATTATAGATTGACAGTAACAGTTAAAAGCAGAATTGATTGTACCTTTTATGTAGATGGACCTCAATCTGATATTTCTAAAATTAGTCTTGTTAAACACTACGTTCAATAGCTTTACCCAGTATCTGTTCAAAATTTAATACATTTAATAGCTTTATCTGTTCAAAGTCATAGCTGAAAATCATGACAGACTCACAACTACAACTGGATTTGTCATGAAAATCCTTCAAACAATACAGCCACAATGTAGGATTATTCAATTCTACAATTAAAATTAAAATTTAATTAATTTGGCAAGTTTGGAACATATGTCACATTCAAGTCTGAAACATGTACATTTAGTTGACTTATTGACTCTCACAACACACAATAAAATCTAAATACCTGTAAAGTCAAACTTATTTATTATTAAAGGCCACCAAACGAAAACAGAAAACGTGACTACTGGAGACAGATGACCTTAATAGACCGGTTCTACAACACATATTACTTTCAAATGGCAAATAATTTTGGTGGCCACTAAAGACAATTTCCCTATACACAGGTAGGTGCCCACTTAGACAAGTTTGACAGTACTGTTAAAACACCATTTAATAATGATGCATGTATCTGTGACCTGGGCATTACTGAAAAAATGAAAAAATCCATCTTTTATTGTTCAAAATGAAATCTGAAATAGCAATACTCCAAAAATTCTCTTTGCCCGATTGATCGTGGGCCCGGCAGCCATTGTGCAGCGCCAGATTGACATAGCTCTATCCCTTGTATTGTTGAATGCCAAACAGGGTAGCAGCAACTCCCATCTTTTAACGTATTTTGGTCTGATACGGCCAGGGCTTGAACTCCTGACCTCCGGTTGTAAGGCGGCTGATCTACCAACTGAGCCAACGTACCGATTTAGAGTCGGATATATATCCATGACGTCATACGATTCACATGGGGGGAGGGGATGAAACCGTTCATCCTACCCTGAACAACAGGTTCATCACTTGGATTTACACCATTGATCTGTGAGATGAATGCAAATGATTTGCCAGGCTTACCTGTGGATCCACTCTGTTGGCTTTGGGTAATACTGCTAGATGATCAATCGTGGAACCTATTACAACCTTCTGTGTTGGAGGCTGTGGAATGAATATTGAAAAAAAAATGGTTTAAAATATGTGCTATCTCTCATTGACAGTGTTTTTGTAGATATTTAGTGTAAAGATATGCCTATGAGTCAACTAGTATTTTGAAAGGTACCTGTTTTGCTAACTTGGTAACATAATTATTGCAATATGAATGTATTGAGTAGTGAAGCAGCGTGTTAAGGACCTATATCATAAGACTATGTTGCATTATCGATATAAATGAACCTGGCCAGATATGAGTAGTTGAGGACTTGAGGTGGAGCTATTAGGACTGGTGGTCCATTCATCCTTTACGTACATGTATCTTTATCATATTTCTCTTGATATCCTTCTTTGGATGCACCATGCAGTACCTGCCACCCTCTGGCAATGAAATATTACACTCTGGGATATCTTAAACTGCATTTTCCTAAAGAAACAAGCAATTCATATAATCACTATACAAAAGTCTCAATGCATATGACAAGATGACTTTGCCCGTTGAAGCCTTAGAGATACCTCCAATATAGGTAGATTCCAATATCTATAATTAAAAAACACAAATTGTGTGTGTATACAAAAAGAATTATCCTGACCAACAGGCCTTTTTTGAAAAATTGAATGCATATACATGTACATGTAACAAAGCTGGGGGATGGGGAGAGGGGGAAGGGGCAGGTTGGGGTCTTACCTTGTGTTTTCTTTTGTCTACTATGACTGGAAGAGAAACGCTGTAGTTTTCATTGATGGCCTTTCTGTTCTGACTATTAGTTGGATCGGATAATAATTTCATGTTCAGATTATATTTACTCTGAAACAGAAAAAAAAGAAATTCCGCGATAATGAGCACTCTGGAAATATCAATTATCATCAGATCATCTTTATCAAATCTTCTGTTTATACCATTTTCATGTATTAGAATGATCATTTTCAAACTTTAAAATGTCTACCAATCACTATTTATAACACCAACAACATTACAAAACATGTATAGCCATGATATTGATAACAAGCAGTACCAATGCAGGTTACTTTCACTTTGTCAGCTACAGCTTATTAAATTGCAAATGGACGCTTAAATTCACAAATAATCTACAAAGCAAATTTAGGAATTTTATAGGAAGGCATTAGACAGCACTTGAGTGAAACCTGAATGCTCAAGTACATCTCATAGTGAGGAGCTACATGATAAATGAAATATGGTCCCTACAGACATGTGATCAGAATCTTGTCACATTGATTCAGATTCTGATAAAATTTATGAAAATGCACCTTTGCAATTCATTTATTGCTGGAACACACAGTAAAGGAAACTATGATTTCAGTGACTGCTTACCTGTTGACCAGGGGAAGGCCCAAAAGGACCTCCACCAGTTGACGGCTCAATTGCAGCAAGACGATTCAACTTCCTGCATAAATTAAAAGATGAGCATACAAACCAGATGAATCCTCTATTCATAGGCCCATATTCTGAAGTCAGGTTAAACTTAAACTCAGGTTTAAAGGTCAAGTCCACCTCAGAAAAATGTTGATTTGAATCAATAAAGAAAAATCAGACAAGCACAATGCTGAAAATTTCATTAAAATCGGATGTAAAATAAGAAAGTTATGACATTTCAAAGTTTCGCTTATTTTTAACAAAATAGTTATATGAACGAGCCAGTTACATCCAAATAAGAGAGTCGATGATGTCACTCACTATTTCTTTTGTTTTTTATTGTTTGAATTATACAATATTTCAATTTTTACGAATTTGACAATTAGGACCTACTTGCCCGAAGCACAAAATGTTAAAATAATGGAATTCCACGTGTTCAGGGAGGAATGAAACTTCATTTCACATGACAATGACGAGAAAATAAAAATATTTCATATTTCATATTATAAAATACAAAAGAAATAGTGAGTGATGTCATCAGTTCCTTATTTGCATACCGACCGAGATGTGCATATAACTGTTTTGTGAAATGAAGCGAAACTTTAAAATGCCATAACTTTCTTTTTTTACATCCGATTTTGATGACATTTTCAGTGTTATGCTTGTTGAATTTTTCTCTTTTTATTCAAATCAAGTTTTTGTTGGGGTGGACTTGTCCTTTAAAGGTGTGGTTTAAGCATGGACATACTAGCAAGTAGGTCCATGGTTTAAGTATGGATAGCCAATTGTTACTCACTAACAGTACTTAGAGATACCATACATGTATTTCAGCTCATTTGGCTCTTAAATCATTCACAATTGTTTTAGGAAGTATAAATAGATTATTGTCTTCACCATTGAAGAATTAGCAGAGAGCACAGTAAATATAAGAACATACAACTTGATAAAAATTTTGACACTTTTGGCTTCCTCTAAGAGTTAGACCATGATCTAAGATAAACCTGACTTCAGAATATGGGCCATAGCAGCCATAGTCAAGATTATTACTCTGATTTTTATCATCACTGATTATTTGTTCTTCAAACTCAAATATATCTTGATAAAGGATAGCAGAAAATATCAGAATGAAAAAGTGGCTGTAAAAAATAAAAACAATTTCCTTCCTCCCCCCATATTCTATGTCTGCATTTCAAGTTGAATAAAGCATAATAAACTGTAAATAGTACAATGCATAAATAGAGATGCAAATAGTGAGACATGCAGCACAGTGAGCGAAGTTTCATACCTTTCACTTCTGCCATATTTGTTGGAATCATTCACAGTACTTATGTCCCATATTGCCTCTCTGTAGGAAAAAAAATAAACAATTGTCTCTTACCAATACCAATACCAACAATATTTACAACCACAAAAATGGGTTAAAAACTATTACATTACATTTACCTTTAGCATGATTATGAATATAAAATAAGGCTTAGAAGAGTAGACTAGTGATATTGAAGTGAAGAACAATACAATAGTAAAGAATCAAGAAAAGTTTCATATTATCAGGGATCCATGAAAATGTCCATGCAAGATATCATCTGATAAGTGCTGTATTTATCTTTTCAAAGACTTAATATCTGACATGAACATTACAAAATATTGTTTATAGTTTAATAATAATTTACTTATTAACATACGTCAAAGGAGACACTGACAATACTATTTACTTCACATTATCAATTCAAGCAATTTAGTGACCTTTTTCTTTACAGATTGATAGAGAATACTAGAGTTTTCTTATTCTTAGCATTTAATTGATACATGTATAATGATATGATAATAGGCATTCAGATTTACAATTAAGTAACGATAAAACATTGATTATCAGTTTCATTTTTCTTCTGGGATGCAATGTATTGCTTAATGATATAGCATCCGGTGATTGGTAGATGGTACAACTCACTAGGTAAAATCAAGAAACTCACTGTGTGAAAGACGGCTCCTGTATCTTGACTTTAGAATCCACAGAAGGAAGGGTCGTCACTCGGTTGTTTACTACATTCAATATCTTCTCTGATTGCTCCTGCCAGATTTATGAATAATATTTATTAATAATGAGCACAAAAAGACATTATATGATTGTCTAATTGCAAAATACCATTAACACAAATACTGAGGATCAATCGCAAATGACAATGCTCAAATCATTTGTGGCATATTGTTCCACAAACCCACAATCAGCTGATCAGAATCAGGATTCAAAATTTGCATTCCACAAATGTTTGTTACAGGGCTTAATCCTTACTTCATCTCTTTTTCCCCCCACACCCACATACATTTAAGGCTGCGTTTATGCGACCTCGACCCAGAATCATGATTTAAATTACGATTTGAATCATGATTCAAAACAGCAGCATGAATCACGATCCGACAGAATCAGTGTTTATACGACCATCTTTCTAACGCTGTTTCTCCCTGAATTCGGGCCGATCCAGTGCGCATCACAGTGCGCAGTTTGACCCAGGAAGTATAGGTCAACATTTTCGCACGTGTTTCTAACTTCACGTCGCCTGCTAGATTTTTGCTGCCGCCGGAGCTAACGAGCAAACGTTTGTGCAAGTGCAACGCTTACTCGGCTTCCGAAAAATAAATCTTTTACTTCCAGAATTCCATGTATTGTACCTCATATTGTTTTTGATCGGGAACCAGAAGGGGTCATTATCCTCCCTCCCACCTCCCGATCGATTTTTCTTGTCTATGATGGTCCTGTACTAGGCACGAATTCTGTTAATTTTGTCTCGACAGGCGGTGCCACATCTCCGTTGAAATCCCTCCCTCGCAAGCGCCGCTGAAAGGGA
Organism: Lytechinus variegatus; assembly: GCF_018143015.1. Taxonomy (NCBI): domain Eukaryota; kingdom Metazoa; phylum Echinodermata; class Echinoidea; order Temnopleuroida; family Toxopneustidae; genus Lytechinus; species Lytechinus variegatus. Next base: position 33,871,162 of record NC_054744.1, on the reverse strand, counting down.
TCGTCTTATTTCTGTGAATCCCGATGGTTGTGCTTCAGGATGAGCCCAAAGCACAAGCAGAGCATAGGCGGCGGAAGGGGGGGGGGGGGGGACAGGGGGGACGTGTCCCCCCCTAAATTTGGGGAGGGGGGACGGTCCCCCCCTAAATTTTTAGTTGATGACCTTTTTTTTTTTTTTTTTGCTTGTCAATTTATTTTCCTGCGCCCTCCCTGAAATTTTTGGGTTGAGAATCTTTTTTTTTTTTTTTTTGCTTGTCAAAAAAATTGGTTGTCCCCTCCTAAAATTTTTTGCTTCCGCCGCCAATGAAGCAGAGCCCTGAGTTCATCGTCGATCAGTCCAATTTGTGCCTTTGGAACTTGAAGAAATGATTGATGAAAACAATGAAATATACAAATGACGCTACAGTACAACCCCGGGGGTACAATACACAGAATGATAATTCCTAAATGCTGGCAATACTGCTACACGAAAATTAACCTGCACGAAACACAGCGCGCACCTTTGAGTCGAACCCGGAAGAAGCACGACACAATGACGTCATAGAATCATGATTCAAATCACGATATCGTTTATACGACCTTTTTCGTTCGTGATTCTACAGAAACGTCTTTCCAAACGCCCCTTTTTTCGTGTTTCATGTTTGTGATTCTAATCATGATTATATTCAATTTCGACTAAACGCAATCGTGATTCTGCAGAATCGTGATTTGAATCATGATTCTAATCATGATTCTAGGGTAAAAAGTGTCGAATAAACGCACCCTAAGACATGCTGCAGATCAGCAATCGAATGCAACCCCCCCCCTCATTCAAACAATAATTTGAATTATGTCAGATTGATTTTTTGAGTTGTGTTTAAGTTTCAATGAAAAAGGAGCATCTTCAATTACCTTAATTCCATCTTCTGCTTTCTGAATAGCATTCTCCAGGAGCTGGATATTAACAAGCTCTCTGGTTCCACCTGCAAGACTCTTCTGAAGAAGTTCATCACGAAGATGCTGTAGATCTTCTTGTACCTTTAGAAAGATCATAATGGCAATAAATGAAAAGGAAATTCAACCCAAATTAATTTTTTTAAAGAAGAAAAAAGGCACAGAAAAGCTGAACTTTTGAAAAAAAAAACTGCACAATGAAAAGAAACTTATTTTTTTATCATAACTTGCAATTACTAAATGCCCACCTAGAAATAATGGCTAGATGGCAATTAACTAATTACAATGTCATAATGGAAGAACTCGAGAAAGACTGCATTCTAATACTATACTCCATCTTAATTCTTATTTATTTTAGATGGGGGGTTGGTTGTCTGGACACTTAAAAAAAAAAAATTTGTCTTCAAAGTTCAAACTTTACTTTAGTTAAGTTAAAATTCAATACGTTGCATCCATAAGGTTGGCGAAGAACAATGAGAAACAGGATGGCGGTGTAAACATTGGGCAAGTCTCCCCCATCTTTTCATAATATTTTTCTCATTTTATTGACGAATTCTTGTTTAAAAATAAAATCGATAGCGTAGAAATGTCTGAAATGAAGTTGTATCCCATTTACATTATTCAGCCTAGGTTAGATAGAAGTTGAAATCTCGGGGGGGGGGGGGGGCAAATTTTTCAGGTTTTTTGGTGTTACTGTGAGTTACATGCAGATATGGAATCCCTGGGTTCCTGGACAGTAAGCAAAAGTTAGTAAATGATTTTTACTCTCTAGAGTAGAAGCCTCCTGAGTCCTGGCTAAGTAATTGTCATGGACCATGGCAAAAAAGGGGGAAGTCGAAAGACAAACAAACCTTCACAAGAATTTCACCAACATCTTCTGGTCGTCTGTCAACAACCTCTGTCATTTTTTATTTGATGCCAAAGTTTCTGAAATAAATTAAATCTGATGTCTGAAATTCCTCCCTAGACTCGAGTCTATGTCTAACTCCTCTGCCTCGCTTGCTTCTTGACTTGTGTCTGTGGCCTGGGCTGTGGCCAACCAACCAGGCCAGCACAACTCCGTCTCTTCGGATCGGGAACGGTCGGGCACGCACGGGCCAGACTCGGCGTAGACTAGCGGGGTCTCTCGGCTCGAGAATGTAACCTCTCCGACTCCGGTCCCCGATCGATCAACGTCGGTGACTGGAATTTTCTCTTAGTATTTGAGATACATCGTTTGGAAATTGAAAAAGGCAGTTTGATCCTTAATCTCAGCTGACATGTGAAGGAGAGACGTCCCTGCGCGGGGTGTCACTAATGTCTAATCACTAGACAAGAATCCTGTTCATCAAGCGATGAGATGACCTTCCCCCATTAAAGACGTAACGAAGCAACATGTCAACAATTAGGGTGCGCTGCTCCCCACCACCCTACGTTGTCTGCGTACTGTCAATAAATGAGGAGGGATAGCGAAATAACTATAATTTTTTTGACGAAAGCTGGCGCTTGAGGTAAACAATTATTATTTTGTAATTATTTTTAAAATATTTGTAATCTCATTGATATTGATAAATTAATTTGTTTGAATGTTTATTTATTGTATACATGCAATGAATCTTTATTTATATGAATTGTGATTGTAAACTTATTGATTTGAAAGAGAAAATAAAATATTCAAAACAAAAAATTAGAGTCGAAAGCTTAGGCCCCTTTTGACTCTCTAATTTACTCCATTGGCTCTTTTTTTAGATAAGCAGTTTTCAGCAGCTTCTTTTGCCAAAACAAAAAATTATTTGTTACTCTGAATCAAATTCTTACCTCTGTTGTTTGGTATAAATTCGGAAAGATTTCACCTTTCTCAACCACAGAATAATCTTATCATCGATAAACACTTGCGTACAAGGATTTTTAATAGCCTGTCAAGGGGGTGCTTTTAATGAGTACCCAAAATTTGACCCCCAAAAAGAGAAAATAATAAATGGCATTCCAGGGGCATTTCGTTTCCAAAAAGAATTGAGCCAAAAAAGAACATCAGTCACAACTGAAGGTCATTTTGCCCCCTGAATAACCTAACAAGCAAAAAAAAAAAAATAAATAAAAAAATGAATAAAAAAAGATTTTAAAAAATAAAGAAAATATCATTATTTCCAAATCAAATCAGTTTACAGAGGTGCTTCTTTTGTTTTTGAAAATTTTATGGGGCATGCACTAACCTTTCTGTGCTTGTAATATGCCCCCTCCCAGCCTAAAATAAGAAGAAAAGGTTGACTGTCGCATTCTATATTGCTCCTCCATTAAAAATGCTATAGCGCTGCCCCTGATCATTTATTTCATATGAATTCTAGCTAGGAGCATCTCGTTTCCTCAAAAAATATTATCTAAGAGCTTCAGTCACAAATAAAGGTCACCGTTTAAAAAAAATTTGACATGCAAAAAAAGAACCTCTGTCACAAATGAAGGTAATTTTGCCTCCTGAAAAACTTGACAAGTTTAAATTAAAAAAAAAGAAAAAAGTAAAGAACTGATCATTATTCCCAATGTTTACAGAGCCATGCTTCTTTTGTTTTTGCACTAACCTTTCGCCCCCACCCCTGGATCTGCGCTTGTAATATGCCCCCCCCAAAAAAATATGAGGAAAAGGTTGACTGTCGCATTCTATATTGCTCCTCCATAAAAAAATGTCATAGCGCTGCCCCTGCTATTTCATATCATTCCCCCAACTTTTTATATCACATCTTCAAAATAGAAGTATAAATAGTAAAGGCCTTTTGTAATTAGGGAAAGAGGGCATGATAAAAATATATACATTAATACTAAGGGCTGGGAGATATGATAAAAGATAGACCTCAAAATGTCTGCATTTTTCAACTTTGTTCACTTTTTGTCATTTTTAAAAAAAAATCACTTCAGGGGGCATTTCATGAAAGCTGTCAGCACCGACATAAAATCAGGCAATATCAGTAAAATCTTTGCTTTTTGATTGGCTTAGAAGCACAGGTCGCTTCCAGTTATCGAAGTAAAATTAAATAATTATCTGTTAGTGCTGACATAGCTTCCAGTGGGGCATTTCGTTTGTTAACGGACTTGGTTTTGATTGGACGAGAACAAATTTTCCTTCACTGTTACCATGGTAACTGTCAGATAAGGACAAATTTTCTGCAGTGACAACTTTGATGACACGTCTCGAGCTCTCTCCTCACACTCCGTCAGTCAAAAATGCAAATAAGCAATCAATCTACATTTCATCTCAATCCATCATTATTCATCACATATCATCGCACGCATCACGAACCGTCCTCTCTGCGCACTTCAATGCGAAAGTTAGTTTTGCAGAAAACGCATTTAAAGAAAAGCTTTTTTTAAAACCAGCAATAAGTGCACCTACAAGGAGAGCAAATTATTTACTGGTGTCTTCGTTTGATAGTTCAGGTTCCAAAGTTTCATCCCGTATCTTTAAATTTTCTTGAAGTGAATTATTTATGCTACAGTGGGCATCGTAACAGAGCGGACAATTCGTGGTGAAATCGCGAGGCGTGATAGCACACTGTATCTATTCCAGAGAGGACGGCTCGTGGTGCCTACGACGATATATTGACAGGTATTTACAACATAAATCAAAAGAAGATTTGATATTTTGTAATTTTGGTCATTTATTAATCATGGACCAAACTGATTATTATTTTTAGAAATCTGCTGGACACAAAAGGACAAGTTGCCTCTGCATGATTAACATTCATTTCAATAGGGGCAGGGGGAATGTGGAGGGTATCACATTACAGATTTATCTAAGAATGTCCATGGGCAGATTTCGGTGGTATGCTGAATACTTTTAAAATGTTTACAAACCAATAGGTTTGAGAATCACTACAACTTGTGTGACAAGTCAGCCAATCCAAACCCACTTTAAACAATATCCAATCAGATATCTTGTAAGAACTAGCATTCAAAGACTTCAACCAATAAGAGTGCACCGCCTCCTATGTATTCAAAGAGTAAAGTATATTTTAAATGCAGTAAATGCACAATATTTTTCACATTTTTGATACCCAATAGAGGATATTGCAAATGAATTTCCTGTGCTCAGATCATAAATCAAATTGACTTATTTCTGCAACCAAGGATGAAATTTCATGCAAAAATAATTCTCAGTAGTTGCAGAAACATTTATTTGGTCTTTGACTCACTGAGCATCATCCATATTGAGAACAGATATGCCAAGCAAATCTGTTGCTGACTCAACATATGTATGGATCATTCCCATAATCTTATCTATCTCTGGAGCATTTTTTTGAGCAGAGAGATTTTTTCTTTGTTTTTGTTTTTGGCACCAGAGGATACTTGTAGGAAAGTGCAATTCATGTATGGGTAGAATGTGAAAAGAAAATATGAAATGCAAGTTGTAACAATTTTCAAAATATATTCTTGCTTATTGAAAAGAAAGTATAAGATAATACCAACCAAGGTGCACCCAGAATAGCACCTAAATGCATCAGGTAGCACCCAGGCACAAGTAAGTTATATCTGTGTGCACCAAGAATACTGACCAAGGCGCACCCATGTAATACCTAATGCACACGCTAACATCCAGGTGCACCTAGAATAACACCTAGATGCATCAGGTAGCACCCAGGCACATTTTAGTTATATCTGGGAGCACCAAGAATACCAACCAAGGTGCAACCATGTAATACGTAACGCACAAGTTAACATCCAAGGTGTACCCAGAATAACAGCTAAATGCATCAGGTAGCACTCAGGTACATATATATCCAAGTTATATCTGGGTGGACCAGGAATACCAATCAAGGTGCACCAAGATAATGCCAAATGCACCAGATAAAATTTATGTTCATCCAGGTTACATATTGGTGCATCCAAATACAAACTGTAATACCCAAGTGCACCATGTCATACCCTTGTGCACAATGTTACACCAAGGTTACAACTGGGTAAACCTAAGACAGTCAGGTAGCAGACCTGTGCATCCTGGTAACGGCTAATTGCATCAGCACAGAGGCATCAGTGACATCATCATGCACCAGGCGCACAAAGAGACACATTGCTTTAAGCCAACTTAATGACTTTTGTATTCCCTGTTATTCTAGTCCGATATTTCTCTACTTATCAAATTTGGACTAGGTACTGAAAAAGGTTGGCATTATTAGTAGCAATTATTTAAATCAATCCTTAGTGCAACTCATAATTATCCATCTAGTCAGTTAACTTTTCTTAGCTCTTTCTTGTAAATAAGGTATAATTGATCTTGCAAAGTCATGCATGATCCATTGCATAACAAATGGTTTATCCACAATAACAGTCATGTATCAAAGCCATCTATAGTTCTTCATTCAATGACAGTCAAGTGGCAATCAATCATCCAGTTCATCTGCTACCTATGCTCAATTTCTGCTTTCCCTTCAGCAGCCGCTTTCCTTTGCTTGGCTTCCTCAATCTTCTCCGCCCAGTATGTGATGCCTCCTGTGGCCCTTAGCAGTTCATCCAGGCGTTTCTCCTTGGCCTCCCTCTCTGCCTCAAGCTCCGCTATCCTCTTTTTCTCCAGGGCCTCCATGTGTTCTGCATGCCATGTCTCGAGGATGGACGTGTATTCTTCAGTGTCTTTACGCTCCAGGTCGGGGAGCCGCTTGGAGACCTCTGATTCCAGGAGCAAATCTAGAGTGTCTGCCGTCACTTTGCCTTGGTTGGAGAGTGTCTTGGTGGTGGTCTGTAATCAATGATAATAATATAGATATTGTTAGCTTTGCATGAGGCTTTCTCATAATGGGGCATTTACAAATGTAAGGCACTCTCTGGACTAGACAAGGTGAGAAGGAATTGTCAGAGAGGATGATGATGAAGAACGTGATTTGTAGAGGCCCATTAGAAATAGCTGACTCCCACAATGAGTCACACACTATTCAGACAAGCTGCTGGAAAAGATAAGTATTTAATTCAGATTTAAAGGTTTTCAGAACGGACAATTACAAAGTTGTGGAGCAACTGACAATCCCTGATTCCAGGAGTAAGTCCTTGGTATTGGTCTAAGATGGTAGGATGGGCTGTGGTACGATGTAAAAATTGATCTGAATCATTTTCTTTGTGTTTTCAACCAACAAGTGATTTCAACAGCAGTAATGTTGGAATCATTTATAAGGCTGCCCAACTAGCTTTAATGAGGAAATTGGCCTTCCGACAAGATATAACTCACACTAGCTTGAGTGGTATCATGCATTATGCAGATTGACAGTCAATCCATCCATCTATTTGTCTGTCATCAGTCTATTATCAGTCCATCATTAGTTTGTCATCAGTCCATCATTAGTTTGTCATCAGTCCATCATTAGTTTGTCATCAGTCCATCATTAGTTTGTCATCAGTCCATCATTGGTTTGTCTGTCATCAGTCCATCATTAGTTTGTCATCAGTCCATCATTAGTTTGTCATCAGTCCATCATTAGTTTGTCATCAGTCCATCATTAGTTTGTCATCTGTCCATCATTAGTTTGTCATCAGTCCATCATTGGTTTGTCATCAGTGGATCATTTGTGTTTCATCATTAAATTGCCAATTCATCTACTGCCAACTCATCCACTCACCACATGGTATACTTTCATTTAGTCTAATACCATTCCGTTCATCAAAATTTCGTCCGTTTGGTCTACTATCCATTTGGTCTAATTACCATTTCTTCTATCATCATTTTGTCTTGTAACCAGTTGGTCTAATATCCATTTCCATTTAATTCTTTTTGCACAATTAACACTTAGTCCAATTAGACCAAATGGTATATAGACTAAATGGCTATCGGACCAACTGGTTATTATACGAAATGGTGAGTGGACAAACTGGCAATTAGACCATGTAGAGAGTGGACGAACTGATGGTAAAGTTAGAAAATTTATCCTTAAAATAAAAGAAGTTCCTGCAGCAGAGTCTTGAGAACACCTGTAATCTTACCAGATTGCGTAATCTTGAAATTAGTATTTGGTGTATGGAATCTTGAAAATTTCCTTGAAACACCCGATTCCCTTTTTAAACAGACCTGTTCTGTTAAATTGCAGAAAAATTCCTGTTTTATGAATTTACAGAATGATTCTGTTATTGCTTTCTGCAAATTCTTCTTTTTTTCTGTAAAATCAGTTTTTTTTTAACAGTGTAGACCAAATGATAATAGATGAGTTGGCAGTTGGAGGAATTGGCAATATACGAATTGGAAATAAACCGTGTCATCAGTCCATCATTGGTTTGTCATCATTCCATCATTGGTTTGTCATCAGTCCATCATTAGTTTGTCATCAGTCCATCATTAGTTTGTCATCAGTCCATCATTAGTTTGTCATCAGTCCATCATTGGTTTGTCATCAGTCCATCATTAGTTTGTCATCAGTCCATCATTGGTTTGTCATCAGTCCATCATTAGTTTGTCATCAGGCCATCATTGGTTTGTCATCAGTCCATCATTAGTTTGTCATCAGTCCATCATTAGTTTGTCATCAGTCCATCATTAGTTTGTCATCAGTCCATCATTGGTTTGTCATCAGTCCATCATTAGTTTGTCATCAGGCCATCATTGATTTGTCATCAGTCCATCATTGATTTGTCATCAGTCTATCACTGGTTTGTCTGTCATCAGTCCATCATTAGTTTGTCATCTGTCCATCATTAGTTTGTCATCAGTCCATCATTAGTTTGTCATGTGTCCATCATTATTATGACATCAGTCCATTGTCGATATCAGTCAGTCATCTGTCCATTATCATTCTTTCATCAGTTGGTCACTGGTCCATCATCAGTCCAGCATTAGTTGATTATCAGTCCATCATTAGACTGTCAACAGGCTCTCATCATAACATAAACATTAGCAGTTTCGTTAACACAATTTTTCTTGTGGTTTTAATCAAATTGTATCGTATGACACCTAATTGCAGCTGCAAATTTTCTTATCTAGTATGCTACTATCAAATTATCAACCACAGTTGCATGTTCACATCAAATCTTATATAACATATTTTATGTGTTATATATAAACAATGCATGAATGTATATAATATCATGGGGGATTATTCTATTGGTTGGTTGAGCTTCAGATTCATTCAGTGCTATTCTGAATTTGTTAAATACGGAAAGTATATAATTTGTCAACTCTACCACATTGTCTCCTAATACAGATTCTTACCTCAAATAAACCTAAGAGCTCTGTATTCTCATCTTCCATCTGTTGTAGGATTGCAGCTATACGGTCAAGCTATATTGAAATAAGTCATATAATCAGTGAACATTCGTGATATAAAATAAAGACCATTTCAGACCTGCCAACCTTCTACAACAAAATAAGTATTCTTAGAAGGAAATAGAAGTATTTTTGACAAAAAAGAGTAATGTTTTAAAATTGGTCTCAATGTAACAATCACCAGCCTGTTCTAGTGAGATTGGTGAAAAAAACATTTGAAATGACTAATGACTCTAATAGGGGTGTGAGTGGTCACAAATAAAAAGATCTGAAAAAAGCTGAAGAGTATTGAAAAAGTCTGAAATATAAAGAGCTCCCACACTTTTTGCACAGAGGAAAACCCCCAAAAAGCTTAAATTAAGCTGAAAATTAAAAAAAAAATATCTGAAGTCAGATAAAAATCTGAACACTCACACCCCTGCTCTTCTTGAAAACTTGATAATTCACCCTTCACATGTGCTCGTAGGCAAGAATTTACTTGTTCTTTTCATGCAACAAGTTACTGGCCCGAAAGTGATTTTTACTAGTCTGGGACTGTTGGATTAGCACTAGTATCACGCGCGGTGTATAATACATACTCCAAGATCGGAAATTTATACAAAAAAGTAACAAATTTAACAAAAAAGTATTGGTGTATTCATAGCAAAATAGAGGAACAAATACTCTAAAAAGGGAACGGTGGGTATGTCTGACATTTGCAGATTTCCAGAAAACATGATGCTCTCAGTGATCCAAAAATAAACATTATTATACTGACCATGTCCATTAAATATTAAAACGAATTATGACAATACAAAATTCTTGTAATTTGTAAAAGGACTGTCCTACTTTCATTTCCTTTATTGATATCTGCATCATTTTCATGAACAAATCAAAATAGAAAATACATTAATCAGAGTATGTAACAAATGGTTTATTTGTATCAGAGAGATATGAGGGGAAAAGCATCTCAAATTAAAACTAGGTCACCAACTACAAAGGTTGCAGGGATTGTCACTATAATTTTAGGTGGACTGCGATGTATAGCGAACATTGATCATTTGCAATCACATGGGATACACTATGATTTCTCACTCCCTCAGAAACAAATTTCTTGACTTTTGACCAAGTTAAATCAAGCCTTTGACTCTGAAGATACTGAAGATTCCAAGTTGCAGTGTGCAAATCACATGAATCTCGGAGAACTGCAAGGTATCTTGGATGATTTGGCGTTAGGCCCTTTTATCACTGCTTGAGCATTCAGTCAACTCACTTGTATCTCTTTAGTATTCTTACAATAATAACCCAGTCATGCCAATGAAAACCAATTCCAGGGTCCCATAACACAAAGATTAGCAATTGATCATACCCTTGAATTTAACCAATTGTTGTATATTTTAGTCAATGCAATCAATCGTAAAAAATATTACAGGATGATTGCTAAGCTTTGTGTTATGAGCCGCAGACAGACCGATTGTCCAGTAGGGCATTCGGAATAACGCCAAATCTTAGATCGGCCTGGAATTTGTTTTATCTGTGCAACTGCAACAGAAATGTTAGAGAATTCAACACTGTATGTAAATATACTCACCGCTTCTTGCGCAATCTTTGATCCATCTGTCTCGGCCACATTCTGCAGACATCTAATAGCTTTGTTCATATCACCGGTCATAGCACAACCCAGAGCGTGATAGCTGAGTGAGAGGCTGCCTCCTACTCCACGACTGGCATCGGCGATGGTCATTCCAATGTCCCACTGTTCATCCTGACGGAACCAAAGAGAAACAGATTCATTATGGAAATGGCTGGACAAATTATTTTCATTTGTATCATCAAATGGGTGATATGGCAATACCTGTAGCTGAAATAGCTTTATAAATCTGCAAATCAAACAAAGCTTACAGCTAAGTACCTGTAGTTGTGACAAACAATGATTTCATGAGGTCTATAAAACCAAGGGTAATTATAACATCATTGCTGATTTACAAGTAGATCAGGTGGGTGTTTCATAAAGCTGTTCGTAAGTTAAGAGCGACTTTAGGAACGACTGGTGATCCCTTCTTGTTGTAAATGGTATATTCATTGGCGATGGTTTAGCGCATAAGAAAGGATCACCAGTCGTTCTTGAAGTCGCTCTTAACTTTCGGAAAGCTTTATGAAACGTCCCGTTCTGTACGATAAATAAATCTAACATTCTAAAAGTTGAACACAATGATTATCAACAACACAGATTAGTACATGTTGGACAATGAATCATTATTGATTGGAAAAAGACCCAATAGATGGTTGAAATGCCAGGCCTATTTTGTCAAATTGTAAGTAATCACACATTTTCTATGACAAACATTTGTCACTAATATTTCATTATAATACTTACATCTTAGAAAAAGAAATAATTATAAACGATTTGATGGAAACTCAATAATATGAATTCGATTGAAGTACTTTTTTAACCCGCCAAACTTACATAATGGGTAGAGACATTTAAATGTTATTTTTATCTTTTAACTTTTTTGAAAAAATTGAATTTTACTTTTTATATTCCAATTCCTCTCTTTGTCACAGAAATAAGGAAACATCAAATTTTAGGCGACATAAAGTAATCTGTTCAGTTAAGAAATGGAGAATCAAATACATTGGCCTCTCATTTTATCAATTTCAATTGAATCTCATAAAGTATGACAATGTACAGTGAAGCGTATAAATTGAAATAATGATCAAGGCCTCGATCAAACTTCCTTATATTCAATATTAGTGATATTTTATTTCTCTTTTAAGAACCCTTTGAACAATAAGAAACTTGAGTGATTGCATATCAGCAAGCTATGAATGAAAACGATATCCTAAAATTTTCAGCCCACATCATTTATGCTTGGAAAAATGGCAAGGCATTGACCTTGATCTATCAGAACGAAAACATAATGTAACAAAGTGATCATAATAAATACCCGGTAGATGAATGTATAGTGCATTCTGCCAGTGGATACAAAGAGCAATTATTACCCCGACTTAAGCCAGACCTACCACTTTATTAGCAGCGCTCAGGGTAGTCTAAGAATAAATACTAGTTACCGATACCCATTCACTTCATCTGGGTCAAGTGCAGCACAATTTGGATAAATTTCTTGCTACAACAAAAACACAAATGCATCGATCTTCACCTCACAGGACCAAAAGACTTTGAAAAAACACCCACTTACCTCAGGAATATCTCCCATTTTCAAGTATTTATGACAGGCATAGAGAGAAAGGAGCTGCGACAGAGGACAGTTTTCTAATGTTTCTTCTTTCATCATTACCACGGCAACATCACATGCACCTGTTACACAATCAAGCATAGTTGTGTATTATATCCCACAAAGATGGCATATTTGGATGTTTAAGAATATCTTATGTCATTACTTTGATATTGTAAAGTTAAATAGAAAAGATTCAAGTGTTCCTTCGACAGTCTTTTTGAAGGACTGCTTGGAAGTTTTACAAAGATTGCAGTGTACACATCTCATGAATGAGTAAAGCCAAATTTCAATCTTTTTTTCTTACTCTCTGAACCTCTAACTAAATTTCTTCTACATTTATCACATTCTTATGTAGGTTATCATTTAGTGTTTACAAGTTAGATAGCATTTCAAAGCTAAAACTCTGCTCTTTTAGAAACTTACCAAAAATCTCCCCCAAAAATCATTTTTTGGTGACTTACTGTTGGTTTAAACCTAAATAGACTGGGCTATTTTGATGCCTAAGAAGACTGGGGGGGGGGGGGGGGGGGGGGGGGGGTCGATCGCGCGATCGCGACGAAAATTGGCATGCGCGTTACCCATGGTATTATCTACAAGACTATAATATCAAATTCTGCGAAAAATCTCATTGCTCATTAATTTATGCGTAAAATCATAACTTTGCTCTAATTAATAAAATAATGCCCCTAAAATTCTAATTTTTGTTTCACATACTCTAGATAGGCATCTGATCAAATTTATTTTTCAAAAATTTCAAAAAAACATTTTTATTTTCTTATGTATTCTATTGTTTTCTAAAATTCTTATGTATTTCTTTGTTTTTTATTGTTTTTTTCAATGGAAATTGTCGGGGACTTTATTTTGACCATAAACAAGATAAAATTAATTGATTTTAAGCAGGGAAAGGAAAAATGATACATTTATAAATTTTGGCTAAAAATACTATTTGCATTGGATTTGTACACAAATTCACGTTTTTGAGTAATTTTGGGTCTGCATGCACTTACGAAATGTTGCGTAATTTCGGAACCGCGTACCCGGGGGTCACAATTTTGGTCTCAAAAGTTGCGCGAGACTTAAAAGTAAAAAGTCAGCGAGCGACGTGGTGAAAAAATTTCGAGCGGCGGATTTATCGCAAAAATTTTTAATTAAAAATATAAACAATTAACTTTTTTTAATTTTACCATACAGTCTTGTAGTTTACATACGGCTCTACACCCGTGCAAATTTTTGCAGCGATCGCGCGACTAGTGGCCGAGATCCGATATCCCCCCCCAGTACATACTGGTCTGAAATAGCCCAGTTAAGATAGGGTTAAGGGTGGAACGTCACATATATACCAGACAAAAACTTGTACACTTGGCAAATAATCGACTATCAAACTAGCAGACCTACCTTTGATATCATTTGCTCTCAAGAATGTATCTAGAAGAAGGTTGTATGTGTAGTTCTCAGGAAACAGTCCATAGTCTCTCTACAAAGAAAGTGAATACCATCACAACATCATGTTTCACTGGCTTACAAAATCCTCTGACAAGGTGGGTGTTTCATACGTTACGAACGACTATACAAACAACTGGTGATACCTTCTTGGGTGCTGTAATCTGGTTCTCATTCATTTACATGTAGCCCATGATGGTGAAACCAGTCGTCCATAAAATAGTTCGTAAAATACATGCAATTCGTAGCTTACATACATCTCAACAAGAAATGAATGCAAGATGAAACAATACTACCAAAATGTTAAAGAAAAGGAATTTAAAGTATATGATACAAAAACCCCACATTTTACTATTACTAATATTATTTCATGTACTATTATATTGTTATAACATGAAACATGCTTGGCAATATATTCTTTCTTTTGAATGGTAAATGTCCATGTTCAACAGTATATGTAGAAAAACACAATCTATGGGTAAAAGGCAAATTCAATGACAATTTAGACCTCTAGAGGTCTATAGACAACTTGCTCAACACTCAGCAGTAATTGAGAGCACGAGCCCTGAAAGGTCATAAAACCTGCTTGATTTTAAACTGACTTTCAATGAAATTTTGATGATCTCCCATGTCTTACATGAATTTGGACAGATATTTCATGGTCTCCATAGGCTCCAAAACATTTTGTAATGGATCAAAATATTCATTCTGCAGTCTTTCAATGAACTTTCCAAGGTCTTTCCATCTTTAGATGAAATTTTAAGATCGCTGAAGGACTGGTTGAAATCATTAAAGAATCATTCTCATACAACCAATGCAAGGCAGGCAAAAAGGTTGCCCCAAAATCAATTAATGCATAAAAGATCTCTGAAAGACCATTGAAAAATGAAATACTATCACTGAAAGACCATTGAAATACTATCAAAAGACCATTGAATGATCCCTGTAAGACTAGTCTACATGTAAGTTCAGCAGAGAAGAAGTATCAGTCTTTCTGTGGTTTTCAAAACCATTCCACCAAAACAACAAATTTCAGTGATCTTGGAGACTGCTGAAAGACCTTGCCAATTTTATGTTCTTTCAGTGGTCTTTCCAAGGGTTTCCGTCCTTTGGAATGGGAGCCTAAACCGCAATGTTTCTTAACATATGTACTGACCTTGTTTTGGAGGACTTTCAGAGCATCTTTTGGATAGCCTAATTCTATGCATAGCCTTAGCCACGAATGGACTGTTGATGGTCTTAGATGATGGGCTACAGGTGAATGTCTGTAACTGCTTAGAGAGATGCAGATAGAGATGGGAATAAAGAGAGATACAGAATGGAAGAGAGGGATGAAGAAAGAGAGAGAGGGGGAGGGAGATATATGATACAAAATCATGAATATTTATCAGATTTCACCTGTGACTGCACTGCAAATCTGCAAAGTTAATGGACTTGAAATTAATATCTATAGCTGAGGAAGAGTATGAAAAGTTTATTTACAAAGAATACTTTTCTGTGAAGCAGTCTTTGAAATTTGTGGACAGAGAATTGAAATGAGATGCCAAGAAAATGATTCTTCCTTGCATGTAATATAGATTTTACATTATATCACAGGTGAATTGGTTGTCCTATCATTAGTACTGTATGAGCAAAAAAAGGATCTTGCTTGTATTGCCAATGTGCCCATCTCCACAGCATGTAGTGTTCCTGGCATTCAAATGCTTTTAACTTTTTTACTGTTTGGTCAATTCTAACCAAATATCTATTGATTATTGATTCTTTCATTTTTCTGCTTTGATATATGTTAAACTGTTCCATGGACTTCATTCATCTTTTAAAAAGGAAATATATTACTTTTTGCTACTCACCAATACAAGTAACCTTCAGCAACATCTAGCTCTTCCTTGTCATACACATTGTCAATGTACTGGGGTGGGAGGAAAATAAAACAGGGAAGAGTAATATCAAGCCGTTTTAAGCCACACACAACTTTATGCATAACTTGTGACATAACAAAAATCAAATTCTATATCATATTTATTCACAAGTCTAATCTTGGTGAAAAATTGTATATAAATGCCCAAAAACTATTTCTTAAAATTTCATTAGGATAATAAAAATTCACTTCAAAAGAATAAAATTTGGGTACCTGACTTAAGGCCAGCGAATAATGGCTTTGATTTTTAACTTTTAAGTAAAAATTGGCTAAATTATACTTCTCTACCAAGGAACCTCGTGTGATAATACACAACAAATCATCCGTGAGTATGGGGACACTATTGATAAAATCTGACTGAACAGTCAAAGCAATGATTTTGAAGATAAAACAGCACTAAACATGAGATATCTGAAACACAAGAAGCTACACAACATCGGCTAGGTATCAGCTGCAGGGGAAGATGCTGCTGTAGCTTGAATCATAGGAATAGCACATCACTAATTTCAAATGAATCTCTTTATTGTGCGAATGTGCTTGATATAATGTGCAAATAATTTTGGTTGGGGGTCAGGACAGCCCAAAATAATTTAGTGTTGTAAGGGTTATTAAAATATTGCATAATAATTATTAAAAACATTACCTTATGAAGTTCAACAGACATGACAGGTTCTTTCAGATCATAAAATGATCTGTCTAGGTTGATCTTCATTTCATCTGAAAGAGATAACAAAACCAACTTTAAAAATTCATGAATATGGTCCTTGATATTAACCTTCTTAAAAATATACACTATAAATACATTTGATGTACACAATTCCTCAAAGATCGTACCTTAAATTGTAGGTTTTGACAAATAATAATCATCCACGTTTATATAGCACTTAACACATCGGAACAACGTCTCCGGTCATCGAATCCTTGCATGCCCGCATACATAATGTATACACTTCTCGACTCCCTGGGGAGTCAGCATGGTAGGCATCAGAAAGGAGCGTTCGCTTGGCTGGATTTGGGGAAAATTAATGATTCAGTAAGACTTATTTTTAAGAAAAAATAAATAAAAGTAAATTGTATTCAAATTAGCAATTTACTTTATAGGCATCAAAGCAAACTGTTTGTTTGGCTTTATTGATAAATGAAAATCAATGATTTGAAATCAATAGTGACATTTAAAATCAGCATTATTTCAGTATCAGAAAGAAGTGTTTATTTCACTGGATTGAAAAGAGATAGTAAAATGAATAATTCAATAGTCAATACTGGAAGCAATATTTAAAGTTTATATATAGGCTAGGCCCTATATGGGAGACAATCTCCCAAAATTTTTATTTGAATAGGATAAAAGATACATCAACATTGGAGAAGAACATTTTTTCCACCTAAGAGTTTCTCATTGTGGTCAGAAGCCCATGGATGGATGATGGCAAAGGTCCTTATTTACGAAAAAAGAGATTAGATGATGCATTTTTCAAGTAGACGTTGAAATGGAATAAATTTTCATCAGCAATTTGCTTGTCATTTCCACTTGCTGCCAATTAAATGTAGACTAGATCAAATCCCCTTTTTGCAGCAAATGTAACCAAAGGAAATTGGTCTCCAATGGAGGATGTCTCTGAAATTGGATACCAAAATTCTTTACAAAAGTCTGAGATATTGGAGATAATTTTGCATAGATTGACTATGCGTCTCCAAGTGCTGTGTACAGTGTCTATATATGGTAAGATCCCCCAAGTTTCTGCGCATACACATATCTGCACGATTCTAGTATAAGATACGACATAACCACAAACTTTAGTTTACATATGAAATAAATTAGAAAGATAAAGGGTAGACCTATTCATTAGAAATACGACTAAAAATGGTGGAAAAAAAATGAAACCTGAGCATTTCATGTGATGGCCTCAGATTGCAGCCTTTCAAATCCTGAATCATGTGTCGAGGTCTAAAGTGAATGGGTGCACAGACATGAGGCACCATTGTTTTGTTCCATCTGAAAGTGAAAAATGACTAGCCAAGGTTTTTTTTCACCAAAATTGTATATTTATCTCAAAGTTTAATGAGATTGTTAGCACACTATACTCATAAGACTACAAGGAACAAGATCAACTGAAAATTTTTGTGGGGGAATCCAATGTCAAAATTGATTATGAGAACTGATACTAACTGTAGCTTTAGAACGAGACATCACACATATCACATCTGTAATCGAGTCATGACATTGGATTTTAAAGGTAAGCCTTTTTGTGAAAATCATGATTTATCATAAAAATCATGATTACTCTGGAGTTAGATTGTAGGTGCACAGACATAATGGGTCCCCCTTTGCCATTAGGCTCCTAGAGAGTAAAAATCATTCACTAACGTACATGCTTACTCTCCACGGAGCCAGGGATTATGCCCCATTCATGTCCATACGCAGTCAACATTGCAATTTTCGCACCAGAGATTTCTACTTTCCCTGTAAAAGATCTACATGTAGCCTTAAATCATGTAACTGTGCTAGATTTTAATTTAAGACATTTTTAAACAAATATTCATTGAAAAAAGATAAATATAGAAGATGGGAAAAGATTTGTTGATGTTTACATAGCCATCTTGCTTTCTTAGTTAGTAGCTAAACTACAAGATGCATATATAAAGTCTGCTGCCCTCTAAGTTATAAGCGTCTCGGAGCTTAGCTATAGTACTAAAAAAGAAGGCAAGATGGCTACGTAAACATCTACAAGTTTTTTCCCCCGTCTTCTCAAAATATATTTCTCTTTATTATAATGAATGAAAATAAAATAAATATTCTCTAAATGTTGCTTCTTTCCTTCCTTCCCTTCCTTCATTCATTTCTTTCCTTCTTTCTATCATTTTACCTTTCCTTTATTTCTTCCTTAATTCCTTTCTTCCTTCTTTCAACCCTTCCTTCCTCTCACTCTTTCTTTTGTCCTTCTCTCGTTCTCTCCTTTTACCCTTTCTTTTTTTATTGCTTCTTCTTTCTTTCCTTTACTACTTTCTGGATTTGTTCTTTCTTTCTGTATTGCTTGCTTCATTTCCTTCTTTCATTTCTTTTCTTTCTCTCTTTTGTTCCTTCTTTATTCCTTCCTTCCTTTCCTTTTCTAGTTCTTTATTTTTTCCCCTTCCTTCACATCTATCATTTCTTTACCTTTCCTTTTTTCTACCTTCCTTCCTTCCTGTTTGGCCTTCATTCCTTCATTTTATTTATTTTTATGGGGGGGGGGGGGTAACAACTACCATACAAAAGGCTTTATTTTTTTGGGACCAGTAGATTTTAGGTTCGGACCAGTAAAAAATTGAAAAACTGCGTTAGTGTGGAGCCCTGCATTAAGACTAAGAGACCTTACCTTCAAGGCTTCAAGAAAATTACTACACCTTAAAGCTAGGTAATTTTAAGTCACTCTTTCTGTTTGTGATATCAGTATTTCTAAATATCAATTAGGTATTGAGGTATTCGCATGTGCGCAAAATTAGGTAACGCACGAATTAAGGTCACACTACAATACTAGTACTACTACTAGTCCTGCCATTCTCAATTACTTTTTTTGAAGCGCCATATTTCTTGTTGAGAATCGGTAATGCTCCACTATCCATTATGCAAACCAGCAATGTATCAGCACAGGGGTCCAGATGCCCCTGGTGGGGTCGAGGGGCAGAGGGGGCAGAGCCTGCAGAAGTTTTGGAATATAAGGCCTTTTAATTGCCCAGAGGGGCTCTAATTAATATCAACAGAAGAAATACCAATGCCAACAAACTGCACAATGTTAACATTAAAAGAAAAATGACCAGTGACTTTGGGGACTTTTTCACAATATACCAATGATACTACTAGTTCAGACTGTACCAGATCTTTTGGCTGAAGCAAGTGGCGTAATGAGAAAAAAAAGAGGGGGCTAGATATGGCAGCTGAAGCAAAAATATTGAACTTTTCAATACAAAAATCTATATTTTTACATATTAAGAAAATAATATTCCACTCTTTCCCTTTCCGTGAAACACTTGGGGGCCCCCAATCATAACCCCCATCTGTACGCCAGTGGCTGAAGTTATTCCCCGATTTTGCAAGGGTTGAAAATCAGGCGTTGCACTGCACTAACGCCCCAAACTGCCCCTCTCTCTCTACAACTCGCGTGCAGTATCATTCATTCAGTTCTTATTAAGCAAGAGTGCATGCAGGCAATCACGGCAGGCAATACATCTGAGCATACATGTATTTCACTTTTACAACTTCGGATTTTAATCGGCTCCGGAAACAAAGTTTCTGCTTGTTATGTCCCATATTCATAATCTTTTATGTTCACGATGTTCTTTGAATATCATATTATTTGATGTTTAACTCTTAACCAAATCGTATACCCTGGAAATGCAAAATTTCCCGCCGTTGAAATAGAAATCCTACAAACATGAAAAACGGGGATTTCAATTCCCTTGTGTGGCACTTAAACTTTGTACATCATAGAATATATAAAAAGGAGTACACCATCGATCCTCCAGGGGTTATCGAGTGCTAAATTGGACAAAATCTGAGGAAATCAATTAGCAATTAAGTGTCATGTAAAGGGTTTTTGTTTTCTCCTTGTATTAAAATGATCATCTAATCATTGTTTCCAGGTTACTAATAGATACATTTTTTCTCCCCAATTTTGTCCTTATTTTAACTTTTTTTATACCGGCTCCCGAGCGCCACTCCGCAAGGCTCGGTGCGCCAAAAGTGGCGCGCGCGCCACCATTTGAGAATCCCTGTACTAGTCCTTTGCCAAAGACGAGCTACGCCGCCAGGCACGGGGGGCAAGTTAGACTCAATCCGGATGATTCTGCTCAGACTCAAGCCGCGCGCAAATACCAAAAATCTTACCTCACTACCAATGTTATCAATACTTACAAGTAAATAAATTAGGGTTCATCATAGTAAATCTACACCTTAATTGACCCGTTCTTGAAATTCCTGCTACATAAGCCGGTAATCTGTTGAAAAATGTGGGCTTTACCAGCGACGCCATAATTTCCAGATCCAGTAGGCCTAGTCTCCGCGCAAGCTAGCATGGCCTGACCATTGACCGTGCATAGAGGGCAGCAACACCGGTCTAACAGAGTAGTAGTAGTAAATAAACGAATAAACAAATAGAGATATACACCTCTATGCAAATAAATTAATAACTCTGCGGTCTAATATTTCGTCTAATCATATTGGCGTAGAAAATCAAAATAATACATTAAGGGGGTGGAGGGAATAAGAGCCTCCTTCGAGAGCTTGTAACTGTGGTCTAATATTTCAGGCGGATACAGTAACATGAAAAAGAGGGAACAATTTTAATAGAAAAAGAAAGGGAAAGAGAAAAAAAAGAGGAAAACTACGAATAAGACGAGTGAATAAATTGAGGTGAGGGCCTGAGACTTGGAAAAAAATCTTTCATATTATATTTCTTTTGCTACGTGGAGATACACATCTTGTTCAATTATAAGCTGATATGGAGCTTTGAAGTCAATATACAAGACAAATTTAAGCTCTGACATCATACTTTGTTTTATTAACAAATTTTTTTTTAAAGTACTGCTCTGTAAAATGTTTGATTTGTGGTCTGATTATCAACACTTCTCTTCTTTAGTGGCGTAACCACGGGAGGGTATATTTCTCCCCAATCAGCTCAAGAAAAAAAATAAAAACGGGGGCGGGGGGGAGAAAGAAAATGAAGGAGAAACGTAGTGGGGGAGAATAAATGATTGTATATTATACTATATTATATTCCATAACTTTAGAAAACATAATTTGTTTTACATAGTGTGTTCATCATGCCTGGTGCTTGCATAATCATGTTCAAGGCATTGGAATGATACTAAAATATCCTTTTTTAAGTCAATATACACCAAATATATTTCCCTGCTCTTCTATTTAAAAAAATATTTTCTGTAGTTACATATATACATATATTCATTATTAATTTATTTATTTCAGATTATGTCATAATGAACGTAATGTGGTTCATGCATGTCACTAGGTTGTGCATATAACTATTTCGTGAAAATAAGGGGGAAATTTCGATAAGCGAATTTTTCAACACTTATGCTTGTTGGAATTTTCACTATTGATTCCAATCAATATCTTTCTGGGGTGGACTTGACCTTTAACGATCAATATTGCAATTCTTCAGTACATGACACAAACTGTACTTGGTACTTCATCGATGTTGCGGCACTAAGGGGGCATGGGGGAATCGGGCCCCCAGTAGGCCTAAGGATCATCCCCCCCCCCGAAATTTAATTTTAGTGAGGTACGCATCTCCTGCATGTTCATAATTTTTTTTATAAAATCAACAATTTTCAGCTGGCACTATGCGTTTTCATCAATTATTTAGAAACCCTTCCTGTCCACGATCAGTGCCAGCTTAGAACGTCCAGTTATGGTCTCATCAGGATAATAAAAGTTTTCACCACGCGTTTCGTGCTCGCAATATTGATTTGGTGAGATATCGTCTTCATGACCCACTGCAAACATTTTTTTTTCAAGTCAGTAGGGCTAAGCTTGTATCCGGATTTGCCCCTCTCAAAACTGTTTTTTTGCCCCCGCCCCCCACCCCGAAGTGTAGAAATGGTGATGAAGAGAGTAAGACCAGCATGGAGCTAAGCAATTTGTATAACATGCTATGCCGAGCATGCCGAGTGCGAGTAAAAACCTATATTGCCTTTAAATCACGTGGGATCTATATGAGGCTGCATCGTTCTGATGGCAGGGAGTGCAGCCTCCTTGAAACTGCTTATTCCTTTGGTGTTTACCATAGATTCACAATTGATATTAAATGCATTTTTTTTAAATCAGGCCCCTGTTCTAACTACCGTTTGGTCTAATCATCACTTCATCTTTATAGACCTTCTGTCCAACTTGGTTTTTTTTTGTTTTCCCCTTTTCTACGCCTTTATGTATATAGCTTACTGACTACCTTCTGACCCCTGACTTGATTTAGAAAACAAATGTTCATAAACAAGAAATATAGGAACAGTATAAACGTTAGGGTCCCTCGCCCCTCCCCCACTGGGTCAGCACCTCCATGAAGCAGCTGGACTACATTAGCCACTGGTTATCTTCATATCGATCCACGGTCCCGACTCAACAAAAGGATACAAAATGGCAATTAGACCACATGATAACGTATACCAAATCGGTATTAGACATGTTAGAGCGAACAGTTATAGAAAAAATGGCAATTGAACGATTGACTATAGACCAAACAGTAATGAAACCAAATAACAATTAGACCAAATAGTAAATGCACAAAATGATGTAGACCAACTGGTTATCGAACAAACTGATATTAGACCGAATTACGTTAGAATAATTGTCAATATTAGACTAGGGAAGTGAGTTGACTAACTTCATGAACTTGCAATGGAGACGAAACAGTGTGGAAGTTTACAACCCTTCTTCTCTTACTCCGTATTCCCTCTCTCACCCCGTCCCCTCCTCTCTCTCTCTCATGAACACATCAAACTCTTTTCTATTGTTCTCCGTCTATGGCATTTTATTCCATACGAATCAGGAAAATAAAGACAATACATTTTTTTTAAATCTTGATTTGCAGTAGCGGGCTTCTTTTTTCATCACAATGTCCACACGAAACACTTTCCCATTTAATTCGATGGTCCTACGATGATTTACAACCATAAATGATTGTGATAATGAACTTGTTGAGAGTGAAGCCCGTATGCCACTCAAATCAAAGTCACTCCACGATGCAGAATGAGCACCGTCCTCCTGGCCGACACCTCCTCCTTGAAGACTGGTCTGAGGTATATGGGACTGGGAACAAGTCCTGGAATGTCTGGAAACTCTTGGACTTGATAAGAGATGTGAGGGGGTCCACTCGTAGAATGATCCAATGTCATTACATCTGTGTGAAAAATGACGAGAGGGGGAGGTTTATAAGACTTAAATCAATTTTACTGAATGTTTTTAGGCCCTTAAATAAAAAAAGAAAACAAATAAACTTCATCATCATTTTGTTTTACTACAATGATTTAAAAGAGAACAAAATGAACCCAAGCAAGTAAAAATCCTTAATTAAAACTACAATAAACAACAGAAAAAAAATAACGAAGGAACATGGCCGTATTTTCATTACTTTACTCTCATTCACTTCTTAAGTCCAAATTTTGAATCATCCTCTCACCTGCAGGTGGACAAAGGATGAACTCAATCGCCCTATCGACGTCACTTTGGTTATACCATTTATCCGCATCTTTGCCATCCTTCCCGGCTGGACCCACTGATCTGAAGAGATCATTACTTGGACCAAGCTTTCCAAAAGCCTTGGACATCTCGACTTCATCCCAACAGCGAGGAAGATTCCTACAGACATCAACTGATGCGAAGGTTTTTGCTGGGATGGCGTGACGATGAGACAAATGCGAAGTGGTATTTGGAGCAACAGGCTGGGCCAACTGAATTGTTGACGTCACAATAGGTTCCTCTGATTCTTGGACAAGGATTGGCATCACCTAAGAAACGATGCAAAGATGAGGGAAAATAAGAAAATGAGACTTAAACAATACATGTATGGTGGCGATATAATTTGATTTAAACGAAATTATTATTGTCCGAGTGATAATTACATTTTGTTAATGGCATTTGAGTCACATCGGATGCATAGGAAAGATGAGGATTCTCAGAAACTATTTCGGAAACATCTTATTATTGGGATAGGCCTATGCATGAGAAAGTTGATTTTGGAAAATTATTCCACATTATGTTTGGGGCAGATTGTTAACCATGATTATTTTAATAGAAGAAATATCACTATTCCATCATTTCATTAATTACCCTGTTTTGACGTCTGAATGGCCTGAATCCAACATGGAATTTCGATTGTACTTTATATCGAAGAAATTCTTTGAAGCATCTTTTACTTTTCTCGGGTTTTAGAACTATAACCTTGGATTTGATTGCACCCCATACTGATAACAGTTTTGATTGCAATATCATCCTCGAGAAGTTGAAAACCCAAACGAAACCTTAAGAATATAGCAAAAGAGATAGTAGTAAGTCACTCGAAAAACGATAGACTACTGTTGACATAGAAACCCATCATTTTTATTATCTTTAAGCGCATTAGTTACGCGCATTCTCCTTGACGTAATAATTCAATACGATCTTAATCAGTATGATGTCACGAATATGCGCGAGTCATGACTATTACGTAATTACCCTTTTTTCTGGTGATGATGGCTGGCATCAAGACTTCGCAATTGTGGAGAAACGTCCTGTGATATGGCTCTATTTTTGCGGTGGGGGAGGAGGAGTTGGGGTGGATGCCATCAGCGGAGATCCGGGGAGGGTGGGGCCGCAGCGAATTTCGAATTATATGACAGCAGCCCATGCAAGATGGTCATCTTGTAATGCCTGAAATAGACAAATACAATCTTATACGATACTGGAAAGTGTAGTTGAATTCGCTCAGTGGTAGCATTACTTTCACTTACATTTTTAGAATTTGTGACATTTTCTATTTCTGTATGAAATCTATACTATGAACATGTATGGATTTGTACCTACATGCATATGCGCCAAACATCGTATGAAAATAGGAACCGTACATACCACGGGAATGGATGAGGGAAAATTAAGGGACACTTTAAAGTTTAAATTACAACGAGCAGAAAATGAGAGGACGAAATTCAGTAGCGTATAATAATGAGCCAAAAAAATATATAGGGTGCACAGTATGCGCTTGTGACAAAATTCTCTTGAAATTCCCAAGAGAACCAAGCGAGCAACTGAGAATATCATTTATGTATTTATTTATTCATTTATTATTTTCATGGCTATTTATACAAGGTAGCCCCATCAGTAGTCTTGCATTGTTTTCCAGGGGGCCCTGTAAGTAAAAAAAATTACAATATAACAAACAAATTACATTAAAGGAAATGTAACTTATCCACACTGTACACTGTTATTTTATACTGTTATCATGGTTATTAAACTTGTTTCTGATATGATACACTGTATGAGATGGTTATACTTAATAAAAACGTTTAAAAAAATAACAAACAGAACATGAAAAATAATCGTAAGTAGATACATGGAAAAGATGATGGTACGTGAGTGCAATGTAGGGAATAAAGTTAATTCTTCTAGTGTTCAATAAGCATTACAGTAAGAGGAAATTCAAATACAGTTATAGGAAATATAAAAACATCTTCACCTTTTAAATGAAAATCTAATTTCGTGATAAATTTTGACACGATACTAAAAAAATTACATCATATCTTACCCCTTTTCTTTCATTTTCTTTCCCTTTCTCCTTCGTTTTTTTCTTCAAGTGGCAATGGGGGGGGGGGTGTCCCCCTCATCTGTGACTGTCCGCCAGTGATCACCAAGGATATGCTTATCTTTATCAAATTGATTATTAAGGGGAACTAAAAACGCGCTTCATGTCCACAATATTTAATTCGCAACGAGAGTGGGAGGAAGATGTTTGGACTGAATCAGAGCGGCGGGGGGGGGGGGGGTCACATATGATACTGACAGTCGAAAACTGACACGTATGTCGCCTATGGCATATTCTATGAAAGTGCATAGTTCATTTTTCAAAAAAAAAATGGAATCAGAATTCAGGCCAGCAGCCCCCCCCCCCCCCCCCCCCCGTTGGATAGGGTGAACCCATCATCTTCAGCACAACTCTATCTTGTTGACAATGGTGAGTAAATACTAAACCGGATACGCATACTGTACATATCTTCTTATCTATCGCCTCATAGCCTTTAATCCCGTTGTTCATTAACTATCATACAAGGAAGAAACGAAACTTGCCGACAGTCTGAAATCACACGTCCAAATCGCAAAGGTTACTGTGTATTTCATTGTGTAGTTTGTAATCTTCGAAGAACAGGATTGGGGTACTTTCCAAGTGATTTATATATAAATATGTCATTATGTTTGCGGATGTCACAGTTCATCATGTTGCATATTGTGGTCCAGTTTCAATGACTGTCACCTGATTTAAATGCGTATAGGCACATCAAGTTCAAACAGAGGCATTTTTGTGCAACGATTGTTGTAGAGTGAAGGCAAAGTCCTAAGCATTTGATCGTGACTCATAATATATATTCTTGAACTGTAGGCCATGATAACGCACAACGAGGAATGAACGTTTAGCGATACTGCAGTATATATGAACGGTGAGTTGTTCAGATTTCTGAAATCATCGATCATGTCAAAGACACGTTATTTGAAAAAAAGTCTGATCATGTTAGCATATCATAATGAATTATACTTACGTCACCGTCATTTTTATGCCAACGTATAGCCAATTGGTTATAAAACGCTTCCCTGTCCCTCATTTTGGAATTAAAAAAATATATTATTGGGGCGAAGGTGATTAATTTTCTCACGCCATTCAGACTGGGATAATTCCAGGAAAGTTCATAACTAATTGTATTTCTTTTTAATTTCACGCAGATGTTGGCGACTTTCTGTCTTTGTTTTGATATGTGTTTTCCTCTTGTTTTATCGCATTTCTTCGAGTGTTTTTTTTTTCAATGATAAACCTGAATCGATGAATTTAAATTTTCATTCGACATGTTCGAATAAGAAAGACCATTTAAAAAAGATTCTGAAATACGAACATTGCTTTTTATCCTAGTAAGCTATGAATATTAAAAGATGTTCATATAATCTTAACATTTTTTTAAAATTTGAATTTGAATACGGGAAAAGGATAGGAAGTTACCGCAAGCTTCAATAGGGGTTGGGGCCACGTTTCCTATTATAAACCGAGAGATTAAAAAAAACCTTTATACCTTGGTCACATTTGTTCTACGGCGGCCGTACGGCTAGTCCAAAACAGCCGTTTTATTCACTTTTATTCAAACCAAAAAGCATGCACCTATATGTATCTGGTACAAAAAAAATGTTAGAACGGCTGTTTTCGACTCGCCGTACGGCCGCCGTAGAACAAAATGTGACCAAGGTGTTAGTGAATGCCAATTATATTGCATGTAAATTAGGTGGACAAACCTTGAACTTTATGACGAATATCTAATAAGCACAAGTTCATGAATATTTTTTTCTGAGAAAATAATATCAAAATACAAAGTTCGATAGATTGTTGAGGTGATGATAACGGCAATAGTGCTACCGAATGAATGATAGGTAGGACATTCTGCCTTCTTGCTAGGCGCTCAGTAGTTAAATTAGAGTAATTATGATTACAGTGGCCTGCTGGTATTGCAGTTTCCTAACTGAAGTGGTTACTCCGGGTAAATAAAACGTTATTATGATCAATACCATAAATAATGCTATATAAACATGCAAATAAAGAGTAAAACTGCATCTATAAGTAAAAGTATTCCATCTTATTTTGGTTTATCATATTTTATTTTCCCCTGTTGCCCCTATCTCTCTCCAGATCATGTCTGCTAGTAGAATAATGGGGGTCTTCAACGGCCTGCATCATGGCGGGAACGGTACCCCATCTCACCCTGACATGAACATACAGCTGACAGCATCCACAAACTGTACCCGTGGACCCGACTGGACCCTCTTCATTCATTGTTGTATACCACCATCGGTAAATGATACCTAACTGCCCCAGTCACACCGGCTCATCCCGACCACATCTATTACATTATTTCCAACGACATTTCATAACCTCAGTCGGTTAATTGGATTCGGTTTTGCTGATGGTGTGACTGCAGCAAGCTTTTGAAAGAAATAACAATTTACTTGGGAGTTTCAGATCACATGATGATGGTGAAAAGTGGGATCAGTGGAGGGGTGGTCGGGTGGAGGGGGGGGGGGGGTGGGGCCTTTAGGCAGAAACAAATCATCCGTAACATTTGTTATTTTTTTAAATGATTTGTACGTGGATGGTTATGGACTATGGATTTATTACCTTTGGGCAGAAAAAAAATCTTCCGTAAAAAAATGTTTGTTTGTTTTCTTCAAATTAACGATATGTACGTAGTTGGTTATGAACTATGGATTCATCATAGAGATATACAGTATACTAATAATACATCTCTATTGGATTCATAACTTTGTGATGTAATGATATATGTGAAAATATTGTGATCACTGACGATTTTTTTTATAACAAACTTGAATATGAATATAAATCAATAGCTCCTGGCTGTGTATTGTCGTTGATTATTTAGTTATCAATCAATTAATTTATGTAATCTTATATTAATGTTTGTTTATATATCAATTAGTTTTTAATTATTTATTAACTCATTTTTAGAAAATTAACTCTTTAGTTTATTCTCATTTTTTCTCTTGTCCATTCTTTTACTTCCTTCTTCTTTTATTTGCTTCTAAATTTTTGTTACTTTCAAATTTTCTGTCATTCATTTATCATTGATTGTTTCACCGTTTGTTATTAATTTATAGATCGATCGATTTTTTTACTCATTCGTTTGCGTTTTTATTTATTTTATCTTGTGCCAGCTCATCATATTCTTAATTCTGAGTTTCTTTGGGAAGATGTACAACTATCGACTCAGATCATTATTTGGTATTAAACAACTCGCCGTTGTCTTGTAAGTAAACGAGGGTCATATGGAATCGCAGGGAAAGGTAAATTTCCCCTAAAATTGTAAAATTTTGATCGTCAGACTTGAGAGCGTTTTTTTTGGCCTCCCCCTTTTAATTTCATGTCGACCATTTTTTAAGTTGATAACTCTTTTCCCATTTTAGGGGATAGCTTGTCACATTCTTGACATGCTTGATTAGGCAAATCTCAACCCTTTTTTTGTCTAAGAGAATCAAAATAATGTTTGACGAAGTGAACTCCCTCAAAAGCAAGATTGATTGTTTTTCTGTTGATATCAGCTTAAAGGTGATCTGTTTTCAATACGCAAATCTTCAGACCAAAAACACTCGAATGATTTCTGGTTGCATCTAGCCTAATGCCCCTTTTTAAGAAATACACTGTGGCTCTTTTTCAGACGTCAGCGTCATAAATGTTGTCTTTATATAAGCAGGATTGTATGCCCTAAAATTCAATGTTGGTCGAGTTGGAGACGACAGGAAAATCATGAAACGTCAATAACTCATATTTTGTTAAAAATATCACTTTCTTTTTGTGGGCTCAATGTATGACAGCATCTGAGTATCGGTTAATTGAATCGGATCGAGAGCCACACAGACGTGGAGGTAACAAACTTTATTTTGTCTGTTCATTGATGGGGGAAATAGGATAAATGATCGCATGAATGACGATTATGATATTAAATGAATAGATAGATTATCCTTGAAAATATTATTCTTCAAAAATATACTTTCCCTTAGCCCAATCAACCTCTTGGATGACCACGAGCATAGGTGGTCACACGCCTTGGCTTTCGGCGCCACAGCCTCTATCATCTTCGATCTCTTCTCAGGGGATTACACCAGTTTATATGTCAAAACAGGCCAAGTGGAACCTTGGCTCAAAAGTAAGATTCCGTTTCTTTTTTTTAAGAGTATGCATTTGCTCTATATACTTCATCTTTGTTGTTGATATACCACGACAGGACGTCACAAGTATATTATAATCTGATGAAATAAGGAGTTAGTAAAGTTGTATTTTTTTAGTAGTTTAAAAAGAGAAACGCAATGTTTCATGAAGGGCTATGTATCACTCTGAAAAAGGTTGGTAAAACCATGCCATGGTAAAACTGCACTCTTAAAACAAATCAGTCAAATTGACTTGACCAGTAGTCAGCTGGGAGCAACAGTTGATGGCAATCACTGATAGTCATATTCCTGACATATATTCTGGTCAGAAATAACTCTGTTCTAGTAAAATTTGACTAGAAAATAGTCAAATATGACTAGAATAACAGTTGCACTCAGCTGACCCTATTAACTAGTCATTTTTGACTGATTTGTTTTTAGAGTGTAATCAATTTGTTT
The DNA here is from genome assembly GCF_018143015.1 of Lytechinus variegatus. Taxonomy (NCBI): domain Eukaryota; kingdom Metazoa; phylum Echinodermata; class Echinoidea; order Temnopleuroida; family Toxopneustidae; genus Lytechinus; species Lytechinus variegatus. The sequence continues at coordinate 33,840,555 of NC_054744.1, read as the reverse complement.
CTGAACGTGGGTCAGACCAAAGAGTCGGTATATGGGGAAGTCTAAAGTGTCGGTATATGGGGAAGTCCTACATATCTATTTTTTCTAAATAATATTGTAAATAGGCACTGCAAATGAGATAAATTCCCAAACAAATCATTTTTTTTCCTTCTTCAATTCTTTATATCCATATAGGGATGTTTCATGTGTTTTTAAATCCATATACTGTGGGCTGTGGGCTGTGGGCTACACACTTAAAATGTTGGGCAACATACTGTCCACTGTGTTGGGTAATGTATGTTGGTAATATACAGTGCGTCCCAGAAAAAACGAAACCGAGATTTGGAGATGATTTATCATCACTTAATCATAAATATAATAGACAAATTACCTACCATTTTAAAGCTTAGAATCTGAAATTACTTAGATTATTTGTCATTCACGCATAGGTGAGCAAAAACAATTCGAAGATAGGCTGCCAACTCATTTGGCGGGGGGTATCTGAATTTCAAAAAGAAAATCACATGACTAAAAACATGAAAAAGTTCAATATCTGCTCTTTAATTTGATACCTTAATCACAGAAATTTCAAATAACCAGAACTTTGTTATTTCTTGACCATTTTCTATAATTGAGGTATCAAATTAAAGAGCAGATATTGAACTTTTTAAAAAGGTGGTTTTCTTTTGAAAACCGAGATACGGCTCGCCAAGTGACTTTTTGGTATCCCCTTTTCAAATTGTTTTTGCTCACTCATGCGTGAATGAGAAATAATCTAAGTAATTTCAGATGAAAGAGGAGATTCTAAGCTTTATATGGTTGGTCATTTGTCTATTCTATATGATAAATCATCTCTAAATCTCGGTTTCGTTTTTTGTGGGACGCACTGTATATATATATTCTGGGCAATTATTATCAAACTGAGCGAATTTATTACTCAGTTTTATTACCCAATTTGGGTAGATTTTAACCAATAGTTGTGTCTACAGTACTATGTTCCCAGGGTTGGTTAAAAGTTTTTCATTTTTGCCCAACTATCTCAAGAGTGTACATGAGCAGTCACGAGATCTTGACCTATTAATACAGCATCATTGCTTGAGATATTTACTTGTTTTTCTTCATTGAGTTCCGCTTATATTTTCATTTGTTTTCGGATTAAGCTCTGATCAAACTTGTGTTTTAGTATGATAAGTGCAAGATAAGAAAAGGCAAAACAGTTTAGATTGTCATTTTCCATGTTCAACTTCCTACCATTATCTCCTCAAGTACATGGTCATGATATTTAAGATGAATTATAAATAAATGAAAACTGGCAAGTCAAAGGTTGGTACATAACTACTGAATATGCTGAATGAGAGATTAAGGGAACAGTCACACATTAATCAGTTGCAACCGATCATTATGATTGGAAATAAGTCAAATAACGTAATATCTTTTGACGGTATAGCCATTGTAACTGCAGTATATGATGGTCAATGATACCTTGAGTTACACTACTTCTGAGCCAATCAAAACCAAGGATTTCACTGTAGATATAAAAAACGAAACCGAGATTTATCGATGATTTATCATAACTTAATCACAAATACAATAGACAAATGACCTACCATTGTAAAGCTTAGATTCTCTTCTTTCATTTGAAATTACTTAGAGGGGAAACCAGAAAGTCATGGGCCGGCTGTATCTGGGTTTCAAACAGAAAACCACATTTTTAAAAAGTTCAATATCTGCTTTTCAATTTGATACCTCAATTACAGAAAATGGTCAAGAAATAACAAAGTTCTGGTTATTTGAAATAAGGCTTGAATTTCAATAATTTCATAAAATAAAGAAATTTTACATGCTTGCGTTCAAACTCACTCGACACTCCGTTTTGTTGACGATCAGCAATGCGTTAAGTCTTTTGTTTACCATACGATAGCTTAGTGGGAAACCGGTGAAAACACGTTTATTTAATGAAATTGTGGAAATACAAGCATTGTTTCGAGGGGACATAACTTTTTTTACTTCTTGACCATTTTTGTGATTAAGGTATCAAATGAAAAAGCAGATATTGAAGTTGGCATTTGATTTTCTTTTTGAAATTCAGATACACCCGCCAAATGAGTTTTTGGTATCCTTTCTTCAAATTGTTTTTGCTCACCATGCGTGCATGAGGAGTAATTTAAGTAATATCAGGTGAAAGAGGAGATTATAAGCTTTACATTGGTAGGTCATTTGTCTATTGTATTTGTGATGAAGTTATGATAAATCGTCGCTTCATCTCGGTTTCGTTTTTTTTTCTGGGACGCACAGTCGTTTGGAAAAACGAAACCAACACCAGGAGAGCGTTCACGAAATGAGTTGTTAGACGTAGCTGTTATCCGACAAGTCCTGTTTTAGCCGACAATTGCCATAATAACAGTGCCTCTCCGCCAATCAGAATCAAGGAAAATTGTCAGATCTGACAACTTGTCGGACGAAAATGGAAAATATCAGAATCGGATCTTCCTGTTTCTTAAAGCTAATCCTGTGATATTTATCATGTTTCAGTATTCCTAGGGGCAGTTGCGACTATTGAGCTTGGCACGGTTCTTTTCCCCTTTTTCGCCTGCATCTCTTCGCCATCCCTTTTCGTTGGATCCCTCCTTGGTTTCATCTACGTAGCTATATGGTATGTGAACATACATGTCATACGAATACGATAATCATTATAATTCATCTGCATGACTTATGACGCCGATGGATGGGGGGTGGCTTATGATTTTTTCAAATGATGGTACTAAAGAAGGGGAAAGAGGGGGAAATCAATAAAGAAAGAACGAACGAAGGAAAGAATGATATTGAAACAAGATGACAAGATGAGAAAATTACATAAAACCGAATTAAAAAAATAAATAAAAAGGCGCCTATTCTAATGAAAACCCTGGCGCCACCCTTGCAAAAAAAAAAATAAAAATAAAACCAAACATTACTTCTCATTGGGGGTGAGGAGGGGGTTGGATAGGGCATAATGTACCGTGTTGGCATAATTTATATTACAATGAAGAAATGTTTGACCTTGTTTAGAGCAATGTTTTATTTATTTTATTTCATATTTTACATTTTGAGAAATGCTCGTTTCGTTAAAAAAATATAAATTGTAAATAAAGGAGACAACCAACAATAAAAAAGTAATGTCATCAACAAACTGTTACATTCTAGCAACAATGTTATAATAAATTTGAAAGACCCTATCGTTCTTTTTTGTTTTAGAGAGGCGACCAGGTTTATCTTAAAATACAAGCAAATATTTTTCCTTTATAATATACACTTTTATTTCCCATGTATCTCGACTCAAAGTTTATTAATTTTGATTTTTGGAGGAAAAAAATCAATATCAATTTGCAAATTAATTTAATAGGTAAAATGGCTATTATAGGATTATCTCAATTTTACACCTAACTGGTAAATTACGTCATACGGAGTAAACTCTTTTTGTCGACATAAATATGTATAGTTCATACCTTTTTGTTGTCAGGCCATTACACGGCAGAACTTGGTCTTATGTTTCTAATTGAATGTACAAATTTTCCATTTGTCATCCTTGATTGAAAATACATCATGGTAAAGTTTATCAAGGTTTCATTGAACAGCTCAAAGAAAAATGAAAGTAGAAAGATTGCGAATAATTTGAAAACTTTTCATCAATCCTTCGCTACATTTTCTCTTTTTTCTTTTTATATTTTGCAGGTTTTCTGTTCAGTTATCACACATTATCACCTGTCCCAATATTGACGGCGGGAAGGTAAAACAATTGAATCAATTATTCTAAGAAAGAAGAATAGACAATTTATAAGTGTAATGATTATTTTAGATCGTAGAGTGGAGGGCAATTCTAAAATGTTGATGACGATGATGGTGGTGGTGGTGTCGATGCAATGATGATAATGATGATAGTGATACTGGCATCAATATGGTGATGATAAACAATCAGTTAGAATCTGTTAGAAAATTTATCCTTAAAATAAAAGAAGTTCCTGCAGCAGAGTCTCGAGAACACCTTTAAACTTACCAGATTGCGTAATCTTACAGGAAATTTGGTATTTGGTGTATGGAATTTTACAAATTTCCTTTAATAAAATACCCTTTCCCCTTTTTAAGCGGACCTGTTCTGATAAATTGCATAAAAATTCCTGTTTTATGAATTTACAGATTGATTCTGTTATTGCTTTTTGCAAAATTTTCCTTTTTTTCTGTAAAATCACGGTTTTTTTTAACAGTGTATACTAATGATTTAAGTAAAATGAAGAAGAACATTTTTTTTTCATTTTCTCTTTTTTTGTCTTGGCCCTGAAACTTTGTTTGGGCAATGACCCACCTAGCGACCCGTATCTGTACGACAGTGAAAGAGAGATGAATAAAAAGATAGAAAAAGAGATTGACAAATAGTTAAAAAGGGAGAAAGCGAAAAAGAGACAGATAGTTAGATAAATAGGTAGGTTATTATATATATGTAGGTAGGTAGGTAGATATAGGAAAAGAAAGTGCGAGAGAGAGAAAGAGAGAGGGATAAATAAAGAGGTGGTTAATATTCTTCTCTCAATTTGTTGCAGGGGTTTCCATACGAATCTGTTATCATCCAACTTCCGGTACTCATTTTCACATTTCTTCTGATGATAAGGTTTCTTTACTTCCTCATCATATCAATCATGAAGAAGATACAGAACACCAAGATATCGGCAAGTCACACCCCCTTTTTTTTATTTATTAACCAATCGGTTAATCTATGAATGAAAACAATTATTTCAGATATTAATTCAATACCCCCATTTACTTGCACATCAATGACCTGCTTAGCAACGCTTTGTTATTCTATGCCCCCTCCCTATATTCTAACCATCATCACTCTTATTCCGCTTCACACTCAATTTCATGAAATATTATTTTATTTTCTACTAAAATAGTTCCTATAATGAGCATTATTATTGTGCATGGTAATTATCATTGTTGATTGAAATTTGAATTGTTTATTGGAATTGACTTTGTACATTTGAATTATTGTAAATTTGAATTGTTTTAAAATTGAACGTGTATTTTTTTATTAAAGTTGAAATTATGTGCAATTTATATGTCTTTTTCTTCACTGTGAATTCAATGGCAGTTCAGCCTTCGAGCTATACAATAATTAAATAAATATATCTTGAATCTTGAAAAAGTTGTCTTCAATGATACATTCACTGTAAAAACTGTGGTGTTAAAACTGATATCAATTGGTGTTAATAGAGGACCACACCCTGAGGTGTTAAAATTACACCCTAGAGATTGGACATAACACCAAAGAGTGTAAAATAACAACGAAAGGTGTTGTAATAACACCTATAGGTGTAAAACTAACACCACCAATTTAACACCGGTATAAAATAACTGGTGTGGTCCTTTATGTACACCGGTTAACACCACAGTTTTTGCTGTGTTAAAAGCATTTCATTGCAGTCCAAGACTGAATGATTGCGCAAGGTAAATTATACATAAATATAGATAAAAAAAGAAGTAGATTCATAACCAAGTCGATATCTTGATACACATGATAGATGAACTTTTTTCAACCGATGTGTTAAGGAAATAACATTCGATTGATCAGGAAAACACGGATATCACCATGAATGTAATAATGCCTTAACAGATCAAGTCGCAAGAAGATATATAAAGGATAAGTATTTAGTTCGATATTAAAGCCGTATTCTTACCTTGCAAACAGTGCAAGGCAGTTAGTGTATATCGGGTTGAGGAGTGGGGATGACAGCCATTTTAACTGAAATTTAAAAAAAAATGGGCCGGGAAAGGCACAAAAAGATTAGTCTGCTGGCACAGACCCCTGTTTTTCGCAATTTGCATACTGCATAATGGAGACTGAGTCTGAAGTAATGAGACTAGATTCACTACTGTGACTGACCAGGGACGTCTTCCTCTCACGTCCCTGGACTGACACAGAGAGTCTAGTCTTCACTCTAGACCTGCTATTGGTTGAAGTGTCAAATATGAGTCTGTGCTTTCAGACTACCAATAAATCAAGAGCTATTACTCCTAAAAAGTACAACGTATAAAATGCATCACCCACCCTTTTTATTGTGATTTCGGTTTTGTATTATCACGGAATTAGCTTGACATGGATTGACTTGGAATTCATTTTAACAGTTATTCATCAATTTTGTTTTTGTTTTCAGAGTGAAGAGAAATTGATGCAATCCTATCAAGCCCAGCACGTGCAAGCTCTCCTCCGACCACCGCTCCCTCCCAGGTATCGGATTTACATCCAAGACAGACTCGGGGAACTGGCAGTGGCGGCACCAAGCAGGGGCCGCGGAACGGTTTTCAAAGTGGGGGGGGGGGGGCTCACCATGCTAAAAATCACAATCATATGGTCATTTTTACGTTTTTGTACACGGTTTTGGAAAAAGTGGGGGGGGGGGGGGGGGCTGAAGCCCCTAGCCCCCCCCCCCCCGGTCCCGCGGCCCCTGCCAAGATTGTTCAAATAATGTTGGCGCAAAGTTCATTATTTTGGTTTGCAGAAGTGGATTTACTATACATTTTCTTTCAGTTTTAATTTTTATTTATTAATTAATTAATTTATTTATTCATTTATTGATTGATTGATTTATTGATTTATTTATTTATTTATTTATTCATTCATTCATTTATTCATTTATTTATTTATTCATTCATTCATTTATTTATTTATTTATTTATTTATTTATTTATTCATTTTGTTTTTTTGGAGGGGCAACGCTCCTTACGGGCGCGGGGGGTCAATTTTGCCCCCCCCCCCCATTGCGTGGGGTGCACTGTCATAGCTGGGTGGACATCCTGCTCGTGCGATTTAATTATAGGGCATTGAAACTACCAGAATCAAGGGGAAAGAGTATTCTGATATATGCACAGGCATTAATGTACATATACAGTGCGTATCAAAAAAAGTTTACACTTTGAAAAAGCTCAGGGAATTAAAAAAAAACACAATATATGGGTAATTTCTTTACATATAATCTTGGGTTTGGGTCTCATCTATCCAATGAAAGTTAAAGTTTTGACAGAATGTTACACTTGAGTGAGCACTGTCCGTTTTTGTGAAGCTCGCATAAATCTGTTTGAGCAGAAATTCTCGTTTTCACGCTGTTTCAAGGGGAAAGGGCAAAATATAACTTAACCTGCAAAACATTTATCATACATTTTTCTTGCATCTTTAGTCAATTGAAATAAAATGGATACATTCAATCATTTTTGAACAATTTTGCCACCCAAATTGAAATTTCAACACCTAGTAAGCACAAACTTTACCCTTTTTGTGCCATCTAGATCTGAGGACATAACTGAATCTAAACAAAAGTTTATATCAGACATCTCCAGCATTTTTTCACTAAGTTTTTATCATTTAAAGTGGGTTTACATTTCATTTTTCATTTATTACTTGACAATGATTAACCAAATGAAAATCAAGCCTTAGCCGTTTCATGTAAATCACAGCTCAGTGTAAAGCAAATATCGTCACGATGGCATAAGTGTGTGGGGGTGGGGTGGGCGCAATGCACTCTTCAAAGTGTTTTGTGCAAGGAAACAAGTTTAAAAGGTAAAGGATATCTTCAAATCAATATTACTAGCTAAATTCCACGTGTTCTTCATGATTAAGGTCTACTTTTATTAGCATAAGTATTTGAAAGTTCTGCGCAAATCATTTTTCACTAACTTTTAAAAAGTAAGTGGTGCTCACTCAAGCGGAAATATTTTTCGACAGTTACATCGTCATTTGCTTATATGGATCTGTACCAATGTTAAAATATGGAAAAATCTTTAGGATATTACACATGTATAATTTTACAGGATTTTTTCAAAGTGTAAACCTTTTTTGATACGCACTCCATATTTCCACTACCAACCCCCTCAAAAAGTTATAATTGATATTATAACTGAATGATTTTTTAGTACATGCATTGGAGGCATTGCATTTTTTTTTATTTGCAAGGTCATAATCTACCAATCTGATCTGTCTTTTATGTGAAACTGATTGCAGACAAATGATTTTACACATCTCTCTGTGCTATAGTTGATTGACAATACAAATTACTGATAAATATTTGACGATGAGAGCCAAAATTAAAAAGGGCGAAAATCCTTTTTAAACTTTGATACACAATTTCTTTTACTATAATTATAGTTCACGGATTTCTACTTTTTTTACTTTAGTTTTATTGAGCAAACTAAATATACTCAAATTCTAATGAAAGTAAAATAAATCTGCAAACAGTTAAATTTAACAATAATCACCAGAATTTGCTATATATGTCAAATATTTCCTTCAGGATCTACACAAAGAGATGGGAAATGATTGCCTACCACTGGTACGAACCAACACAAAACTTCATCTATCCAACCCGAATCATTTGCACATTTGTTGTTGCTGTACTTTGTGAATACCAGGTAAATATCGCCATTATATGAGACGTAATGAATATTTATTTTTTCATATTGCTATTTATACAGCAGTTGCACAACATAAAAACTCTGACATACTTTGTTTTGCAAGATTATTTTTCAATGTATTACGTACGTGTTAATGCTATAATTTTGTTTGCCAGAGTTGCTGCTAATATCCCAGAAATTGTTTTTGTGGCAAAAGTTTTATGCAACAGGCCCCAGACCGACCAGAATTCTTACTCTCTTCTTTCTCTCTACAGTATAAAAAAACGAGTATATAATTAACTCATCCGAGAGAGTGAATTGAATTCACTCGATAGCGAGTGACATTCAACTTTTCTATTGCATTTTTGTCTTTAAATGATACACCATTTCTGTATAGTTGTCATTTTCACTTTATATGTCTGTATTTTTAAACGTAATCATTAAATACATGCTTTTGATTTGTAAATCCCAGACCGGATTTCCCCCCTTAGACTTAGGAAATCAATTTGAATAGAATTGAATTGGATAAATTGAATGAAACAGCGAAATCAATTGTGGATATCAGAACCGTGACCAATCGATAATCTATGGAGTACCAAAGTGATGACGTCACAACAAACTTTTTGTTGCATTTCAGCATTTTTGATACCATATTCTGGTAGAGCATGGTGAAAAAAATCCCTAATTCCAAAATTTGGTGAGGATCGGCCCATAGGGGCCTCAGATATGACCTCATAAATACATAATTAGCCCTGTCGTAGTCATTGTATATTTAGAACAAACCAATACACATTGACTTCAGTGGTGCTGATTATGCATTCATGAGGTCATATTTTGGGGCCCCACGGACCGATTCCCACCATATTTGGGTTGTGGGTTTTTTTTCATCATGCTCTTCCATAATATTTTATAATATTTTATAAAAAACGCTGAAATGCAAACAAGTGAAAAGTTTGTTGTGACGTCATCACTTTGGTACTCCATAGATTATCGATTGATCACGGTTCTGATTTTCACACTTGATTTCCCTGTTGTATTCAATTTATAAAGTTTAATTCAATTCAAATTAATTTCCTACTTCGGTACTCTGTATGTCACAGGGCGCAGATAATAAAAACAATACTCAATCATAATTTCTATTCAATGTTATTTATTGCAACCAATATACAATGTAAAATACAAGTTTACAAAGTAGGGGGCAACAACAGAATAGTGATGTGGGAACCTAAAGAAACTTCGATCTGCTTTAGCATGTTTAGTGGCCTTTCTTTTCATTTTTGTTTTATTATTCCAATCTGAAAACAGATCGCCATCCGGACCACGTATGGTTTGGACCAAGCTCTTAGCAATGCATTCAAGAAGTTTCGCGAATGGTATACCGTCTTCGTAATAAGTGAAGATATCCCGCCTGCTACAGCCAATCAGACGTATTTAGCTCTTGATCGTTACGAAACAGCAGCTCATGGTATACCCTTTTATCGAATCATGAATTTATATTAACAACAGAAGAACATATATATGTAGCTTTACGACACCCCAACAATTGTTCGGATACCGGACCTATATACTTGACTTTGTTAAACATTTTCTACAATGCTAACAAAGAATCATTTTAATCAAAATACTAACATTGAAAACAAAACCTTATTTCTAGTGCAGTAGTCAGCGTGCCGTGTCCTTAATAAAAGCTGTTAAAAAGTAATGAAGCCATAAATATAACGCTATCTGACTTAAATAATGCATTTTGTGAACAATGACATTTCTTTTTCTCATATGCATATTGACAAATTTTCTATTTTGAATCATACCAAATCCATCTTTTGTTTTACTAAAACTATATACATGGGGGGGGGTGCTACTTATTTGTGCGCTTTACCATTGTCGTTCTCTCTTATCTTCAACTGTTTTTTTCTCCCCTTTTCTCTCTTCGTTGAGATTATTCCAACTATCACTATAAGTTATTAAATAAAAGGGTCATATTTATACTTGTTAACAGTATCCTGGTATCTAGCCTGTGCGTTGTCTATCGCCATCTCTCTCTTGTATATTGCACATATCTTCGTCTGCTTCAGGTAAAACAATCTTTTAATCTTCTGTATTTGTATTATTTGTTTATTCGTTGTAGGAGATTTATTAACTTGTACAAATAGAACAAAAAAACACCTTTACCATTGCGAAGACAAAAATGGGAACATGCTGAAACCTTGTTAATGTTCTTTTTAGTTATTAATTTATTTATTTACTCATTCATTCATTTATTCATCCTTCCATCCACCCACCCATTCATTCATTCATTCATTTGTCCATCGATCCACCCATCCATCGATCCATCCATCCATCCATCGATCCATCCATCCATCGATCCATCCATCCATCCATCCATTCATTCATTCACTCATTCATTCACTCATTCACTCATTCATTCATTCATTCATTCATTTGTCCATCGATCCACCCATTCATCGATCCATCCATCCATCCATCCATCGATCGATCGATCCATCCATCCATCCATCCATTCATTCATTCATTCACTCATTCACTCATTCACTCATTTATTCATTCACGCATTCATTCATTCACTCACCCATCCATGCATGCATGGATTCATTCTTTCAAACATTTTTTTCTTCCATTCTTACAAAATATCATTTTAGTATGAATTGTACAAAATCATTTTTCACAAAATATAGAATATATGACAGATTTGTTAACATGAAAATGCGTATTTATCACGTTGTCATTTAAGGCACAGATTTATTTTGTTTTCGAGTGTACATTTTGTAGTTATCTAGTAAGTCAAATCTATAGGTGAAATAATAATGATACAAGATATCATAACACACAATCAAAAAAGGGATACCATTGCACACTCTGAAAAAGAAATCAATTTTAAACCCTCATAGGTGCAGAATAAATTTTGCAACAAAAATGTAATTTGTAGAGTTGCAGAGCTCTCAAAAAATCTTTTTCACATCGTATCGATTAGGACACCGTTGCCGAATCGCTATCTTTTCATTTTGGAATAAGAAGTGTTTGGATATTCTTTTTCCTCTCTCTTTATTAGTGGCATTAAAGGTTTGGAGTGACACTTCCCCCCGATAGTCCTATGATAATTTTTTTTAATCAGAAAAAGAAAGAAAAGGAAAGTAAAAAAGGGTTAAACATGATATTATTTGTTGAACAGTCTGTCAAATTCTACAAGAACATTTTACATTTTGAAAAGGCTTGTTGTTTAGCTCACTCGCTTTTTAGAAACCCCGCCCATGTTGGCCCCCTCGCCTTTCGCTATTCGCCATTTTCATCCAGGCCTGTTTGTATTTTGTATCATTTTTAATCCAGAAAACACGTTTTGAGGCTGTACAAAGGAGATCGGAAATTCTTGCCAGATGCGTCTCTAAATTCAGTCAAGAGCATGGTAAGTTGCAGATATTGAGGATGAATTTAATCTAAATCAAATTATACACAACAAAAAAAGTAAGTCCCCCCTAAATCAAACTGCTGTAACTTTTGAACCGAATTATTTTGAGATATGATATTTCATGGGTGGATTTATACACTCATTAAGCAACTCCTGGGGAAAAATGAGATTAATCGGTTGAGTCATGCATGAGTAATTAAAGATTGAATTAAAAATGACCATTTTTGAAAGTCACAAGAGTCGTTTTTCAGATTGTGCAAATACAAAGTTGGGCAAAAATTGTTTTTAGGTGAACTTTATAGTGTTATGCTGTTTTACTATCCATCATTTAACCATTTCAGACCAAATTTTGATATCGTATGTTCATGGTTGAGTGAGCACGATGTATTGCAGGGGCCGCGGAAGCGGGGAGGGCGGGGGGGGGGGGGTGCTGGGGGGCTTCAGCCCCCCCCCACTTTTTTCCATAAGCAAGTACAAAAATGTAATACGATTGTGATTTTTGGCATGGTCAGCCCCCCCCCCCACTTTGAAAACTGCTCTGCGGCCCCTGTATTGTGACGTGTCATCATAGGGTTTTGGGGGTATTATCTTTTACAACTTGTTAGATCATGTTAAAATTTGAAAATGTTGATGGCTCCCCCGATTATAGGCCCCTCCCCCATTTAAAATTCTGAATCCACCACTGATCTGTCCATACATTCAACTGATCCTGAGAAATTGTTAGGAAAAGAATACATTTATGCAGTATAAAGAGTATTCATTCCTAAATTTTTGAATGTGCTCGCTCAACCATGAAATGGCTAAAGTTCGGAAAGTGTTTGGTGATAGAAATGATGAATGATAAAAACAACAGCAATTAAAGACACCTTTCAAACCAAATTTGCCCCCAATATTCACTTTATTACCCTTTAAAATGAGTCTGTGACATTGAAAATACCAATTTTCCAACTTTGATGCGTGCTCACTCATCCATAAACAAACAAATCGATTTCATTTTTGCACAGAATTCTGCCCATATGTTGATAAACATTACTGCCAAACGGCATTGCTAAAGACAGTCTTGAAAAAAAGTTCCACCATATTGAATAAGGGGTTTACGTATGCTTAAACATATGCACCCATAATGTACACAAGTCTATGAGAGAGGAAGTCAAAATTTTAACAAATATGAAATGAGGGTTTGTTTCATGGACGGTTTTTGTTACTTCTGCCAACAGTTATTTCATGAAACTTCGCACATGGCTTCAGAGTAACACTATCCGAAATGTGCGCACACCAAAATAACCATTCGATTCGGTACAGAGCGGGGCCAAGGCCTTGAACTTTCTTCTCATTTGCATAATTTTCGAATATTGTGTGCTCACTGATGCATTAAACATCGGGATTTTCATAAAAATCAAATCAAATGAACTGTGCAAGGAGTTGTGTGACAGATATCCATAGTTACAAATTGCAGTTTTTCCAATAACGTAAAAAAGAGCTAATCACATTCCACATGTTCATTCAAGCGTAAATGTTTAATTTGACACCTTTGAATCATTGAAGCATGTAAATTGGTCATGAACATAACAAACAAGTTGAGAAAAGATCATTTTCAGTTAGAAAAATGAAGCAATACTTGCTACGATATTTGAAAATCGCATTTTTTGTTTCCAATAAATGTTCATTGAACCGTGAAACGGTGAATATTGTTGGAGATAGTCTTCCCCAAAATAACTGTCATCATATTCTAGCATTTTTTATTGAAAGAAATGTGTAAAAATCCAATTATAGCAAATTTGGACTTGAGTTTATTCAACCGTGAAATTTAGCTTAAAAAGTTGTATCGTCTTTTAGAAAGTACCCTTTCCAAGCCTTCTGACTAGTTTTCATGATGAGAATGTGGAATTAGTTCCAATACAATGGAATCAAAGTCGTGATATTTTGCTTGTGACTTTTGAAAAGTGACATTTTTGCCTTCTGACGGTGCTCACTGAAGCATGACGTAAGATACATCCACAACATTTACTCATAGGGTAGCTTATAAAATTACCTACACGCTCATGTAAAAATATATCAAAAACTCGCATTGGTTCGGAAATTATTGATGTTTGTTTAGGGGGGGACTTACTTTTTTTGTTGTGTATAGATAGATATAAACTATTGCGACAAATTCTAACAATTTACACATTTATGGGCGGGGCTCTGAATGGGCTTTCTTATAATTCTACTCAAACCTTGATTGATATAGACTTTTCAATTAGATCCTTTTAAAATGATTTTAAATCTAAAATGACAATCAACTTTACTGCCCGTTCACACGGTAATAAAAAAATCGTGATTTGAATGATGATTCCAGTGAAAAATAAGGCTAATGAAGAATTCTTAGCACGTGTGAAACCAAACTATAAAATCACGAAGCTAGTCACAATCATGAATTCAAATTCTACTCCGGAGGTGAATTTCAGTTAAGTTTCTCTCAAATTACGGTACTAATTTTACGTGTGAAAGGCTTGATCTCTAAAACATCTTTCGGGGCGGAGCTCACGTGTCCTTTCAAGCACTTCCGTAGATAATACAATGGTCATGATGGTCATGCACTCATTGTATCTATGCAGTGCTTTGATTGACAAGTGTGTGTGTGTGTGTATTTGAGTTTTGTCAGACGTGTATCAATCAGATATGATTATTTACGTCTGGGACCGACCTTAAGTCACCAAGGACACATACCGCCTTCGCTCGAGAATTCGAATTCAAATATCAGTTTTCGAGTGAGCGTGTGAAAGGTCCGATGATTGGACGAATTGCAATCATCAACACAATGATGATTCAATATTTACGTGTGAAAAGGCCCTTGTCGACGAGAATACAAATTATTAACAATGGCCCGTTGTTCATAGTCTGTCAGTACATTTTAGTACTGACATGCAGCATTTATCATGTTTACATAGCGCTTAATATAATGTTTTTTGAAGAACCGCATAAAATAACCAAGCTTTAGCACGGCTACCCTAATTGGGTGCTCTTGCATTAATTTTAAAGATTTTCTTCCTATCGCGGTACCAATTTACTACCCCCGGGTGGAGAGTGGCAAATGCAGATAAATAAAATACCTTGCCAAAGAACGCGAGTGGAAGCGAATAAAATGTAAAAAGAATTTGTATATGTATTAGCATTGAAAATATTCTACATTTTCGTGTTTTGTTTTTTCCTTCCACAGACTGGCAGCTTGCAGTATTGTGGATTTCAAATTGCGTATTACTTGTCAGGTGAGAATAAACATATCATATTAATATTTTTTGCCAGAATGATTTACTTTATTATCCTTTCAGATATTGAATAATGCAGATTTAAATTAGGATTTCATAAGTCACTTAATCAAACTAACAAACAAAATCAAATTATTCCAGGAAAAGTGGCAGGTATACAATTTGAACGTTTTTTGTTGTTTATAAGATATAAATTTTTAACAATAGCAGCGTTTGATGGAATCAGGCCCTTTTCAAAATTATTTATAATCAGCAACTATGTGCTTCGGGGGAAGGAAAAATATTGTCAATTGTCAAGATACTCTAAAAAATAACTGACCTATATTTTTTGAACCCGTGGTTATGTTAATGTGTAAGAATGTGTGACATACTTTAATTTCTTTTAATTTTAAAAGCAAGTCCACCCAAGCATACAGTTGATTCGAATACATAGGGAAAAATCAAACAAGCACGATGCTGAAAAATGTCAAAATTCACATATTTTACATCAAAGTATGATTAAATTTTCATTGATATCATGTTCATGCTAGGTTTTTTCTACTTTTTTTTACTATTTCCATTAAAATCAAGGTTATGTTGGGGATGGACTTCATTGCCCTTTAACATGTTTAATGAGAGAGGACTTTAGATATAGATGGCGTTTGATATGTTATACATTATAAATATATATATATATATATATATATTAAAGTTTCACGTATTGGCTTCTCTAATACTATAGTAACAAAATATGCTGGAGATAAATGGTAATGCTTTCAAAGCCAATATAGTTTTTATTTCCTCGAATTTTCACATTGTATATACTCCTGAAGAAGACGGAGGTCCGTCGAAAATTCGAGTAAATAAAAACTATATTGGCTTTGAAAGCATTACCATTTATCTCCAGCATATTTTGTTACTCTATATATATATATATAATATATATATATATATATATATATATATATATATATATATATATATATATATATATATATATATATATATATATATATGGATTAGTCCACTGACTTTGAGACAGAGGGTGGTGGGTTCAAATCCCAGCCATGGCGTAATTTCCTTCAGCAAGAAATGTATCAACATTGTGCTGCACTCAACCCAGATGAGGTGTCGTGAATGGGTACCCGGCAGGATTAATTTCTTGAATATGCTGAATAGCATATTTCTAAATTGATGACGTTATATAAATGCCTATTATTATCATCATTATTATTATTACTATTATTATTACTATTATTGTAATCATCATTATAATCATTATCATTATTATTATTATTATTATTATTATAAGTATCAGTATTATCATTATCATCATTATTGTCATTATTATTGTTATTATTATTATTATTAATATATATTTATTTCAGGTTATGTCATAATGAACGTAATGTGGTTCGTGGTGATATACGTGATAAGCGGTGCTGTGGTCATCCCTCTTATCAAGAATGCTTGGGCTTTTATTTCTGGATTTCTCAACGTTGTGGTGTAAGTAGGATTCGAATTTTTATCAAAGACCAGGTTCACCCCCAAATATCAAATCGATTTCTATCAATTGATGCAGGTCTAAAACCGATATAAGAAAAAAAAAGACGTGTAAGTTCGACGTTTTTGCCTTTGTTAAAACATCTTATCACTGGCGTTCATATAGGGGGGGGGGCTGCTGAGGCCATGGACTCCCCCAAATTTTTGCGACCGAGTAAAAAAATGGGTGAATAAGAATGAGAAATAAAAATATTTGAATATAATGCTTTCTAGATATGACGTCTAAAAAAGATGAGTTTTTTGTTATCAAAAAGTGTTTTTTTTTTTGGTTCGCTCGCACCTTTTAGATTTATTTTCCTTTTGGCCATGTCGAGTCCACCATATTGTTTTGGCTCACTACCCCCACTGCATCTTAGAATGATGTCTAGATTATTTTCCCTTCTGATTGATATTTCGAATATCTCGTTTTGTAACATATTTAGTAAGACTAGAGTAGATACCTACATAATATCAGTTATTTATTCAAACTTGACCAAAGTTAATGAAACAGTATGCTCAACAATAATCCGAGTTGAAACTAGCATGACTAAGAGATGCATGTTTTATTCAGCACTCAGTCGATAAATTTTAACATGCAGTTTGTTCAGTTTCGTCCTTAAACATAAAAGTTATTCGAAATAATTGTATTCCTTCGTCAGACCTTTGTTTGCAGTTGCATTCCTGGTGTTTGGTAGTCAACCTCTTCTGGCTAAAAGGGTCTTTCTCCAGCCAAAGTTAGATCAAAATGACAAAGATAAGCCCCTGGCTCTTCAACACAGGTAAGATAAGCCAAGGGACCGTTAATGGAACTGAGGGGGGGGGGGGGGGTGAACCTCTTTTAATAAATGTGACTTCCGGAAGTTTGTGAATAAAAGCTGCGAATGTATATGTAAACTGGAATTATCGCCTTTTTATCCTGAGCTTTTATTCATTAGTGTTAATGAAATATACTCTATTAACAATTTTAACAATAAATGGCAGTTTGAATAATGGATCATCGTTTCCAGTTCATGTAGATAACTAGGAGAATTATTTCTGTTACTTTTCCTGAGTAAACAGAATCAGATGTAAAACTTATTGATATTGTAGTTGCATTTTTCTTTATTATTATATTTTGATATTATCATCTCAATGCAATATTATAGGTTGTCTCGGGTTATCAGCATATTGATGATTTCATACATTTATAGCAATCATAGTTTTTGTTGCATAATAATTTGTATATAACATTTCCAAACCATTTTATTTTTAACTAGAACTAACAACCAGGAGACTGTTTACTGAGCATCCCCAATCTGTGGATTTTTACTGGCAAATTTGCTCTGAGCCAATCAGATGCAAGGATTTCAGTATCTTAAAACAATAGTCAGTGAGACATCACTGACGAAACATCTTCATGAAACACTCTCCTGAACTTGAGTCTTTGTCAATTAGTGTTCTGGACTTTTCGCATTTACTCCGGAGAACACTATCTACAACGCCGCATCAATGCCATTGAACATACAAGCCAAATCACAATGGAGAGCTGATAGGCCTTAATCGAACATGTCGAATGTTGGTGGGGACAGCATCGGAATCTCTTGACTATATACAACGACGTATTTGCAATCGTTGGTCCAGTGCAAATCTTCGGATGATGTGCTGGCCCAGTCCACCAACTTTCGGCAAATGCCTCTCAACACTCCATTGTGGTTTTATTTGCATATTCAAAGGAATCGATGCGTTTTAGAGAATTTTCCCGTAGTAAATGCGAAAACTACCCGTTATGTCTTTTGCAGGGATTTCTACCACATCTTCTCCTACTTCTTGGTTTTTCTCAACGTGATTGTTGGGATGTTGTCCTGTGTGATTCGAATCTTGACTGGTCTTTTTGTTGGTGTGTTTCTCTTGTGTCGTATTGATCGTCCAATCTTGATGCGGGGATATGAACATCTAGACCAATGTAAGATGATTGTTTGAATCATCATCATCATCGTCGTCGTCGTTGTCAAGAGAATCATCAATGCAACCATCGTCGTTCCTTTCATCATCATCATCATTGTGGAAGCGCAGTGGTGTAGCGGTTCTGACTCTCGCCTTGTAATCAGAGGGTCGTGTGTTCGAATCCCACCATGGCCTAGCGCCCTTTGGCAAGGCGTCAATCCACACTTTGCCACTCTCACCCAGGTGCTAATTGGGTACCGGTAGGAAACAACCGTCATTGTGGTTGGTTTGGCAAATTTGCGCCTTACAGGCTGCTTGGAATGCTATGAATCCAGTGACCGGGTAATAATAATTGTGAAGCGCTTTGAACAGTCGTAGATTGATAAAGCGCTATATAAATGCCAATTATTATTATTATTATCATCATCAACATCCTCCTCCTCCTCCTCATTACCAGCAGCATCACTATCGTCAATACCACTACCATCATCATCTTTATCATCCTCATTATTGCCAAAACCAATCTCACCACAACCAACTTACCAGTCATAAATGCCACCACTGCCACCTCCACCACCACCACCACCACCATCATCCTCATCATCATCCTCCTCCTCCTCCTCATTATCATCGTCATCCTCATTATCATCACCAGCGATATCATCAATATCATCACTATCATCATCATCATCATCATCGTCCTCATCATCATCCTCCTCATCATTATCCTCCTCATTATCATCGTCATCCTCATTATCATCACCAGCGATATCATCATTATCATCATCATCATCATTCTTATGATCATTACCACCACCTTCATTGTCATCGCTGTTTTTTCACGTCACGTTTTAAGAGTGTCCATCTTCAACTTAAATTCAAATCAATTCAAATCAATTTATTTTCATCCTTCAACTAAATACAATTAAATACAAGATAGATTAATTCAGTTTAAATAAAAGCATGAACAAAATGCAACATTACATATTCAGTAAATATTGGTCTTAACAAGATATGAACGTAGTTTAGCTACTGTGTTAATTTAATCATCACGTGTTTTTTCTTTTTCTGCCAATGATCATTTTCATCATCGTCATTATCACTGCAAATCGTTGCAGTTAAATCCATCACAACTTCCGATACATATATTTTTCACCAAATTTTCAAATTCATCGCCGTTGATGCAATCCCTTTGTCTTCTTAATGTGCTTCTAGCATACCAGGCCTACATCGGCAATCTCAACATGATCAACGCGCACAGTCATCCCGTGGTCGTCGTCTTCTGTCAGATACTCGTCAACCGGATCATCAGTCGTAAGCGAGCCAAACTGGGGAGGGGAGGAGCCTCCGACCTGGCAGCGTCTTACAGCTTCGTGGAGCATGATGTCGGTATGTGCCAATATTATGATTGTGATTATGATGATGATGATGATGATGAAGATAGTGGTGGTGATAAAGATGATGATGATTGTGGTGGTGGTGATGGTGGTGATCGTGATGATGATGAAGATGGAGATGAACAAGTTATGATAATAATGGTGGTGGTGATGACGGTGATTATGATGACATGATGACGACGACGATGATGATGTTGTTGTTGTTGTTGATAATAGTGATTGGCAAATTGCAATTACCACCATTAAAAAACATCCTTTCATTATGATTTACTATATTGTTATGATCTGGAAAAGCAGTATACATGTTTATATATATTCACCCTTTTTTTCTTCTTTTTTTCCTATGGACACGTTTTACCATTAATTTTTAGGTCTGTCAGAGCCAGCTTTTCTTTTTACATCGCAAATTTAACCCAATGTCATGCCGTAATGCCTTTTGCTCACCTTTGCTTGCATTTTTTATTATTGCTTTATTTAGCTAAACTTTCTCTTTCTCTCTTTTCTTTCCCCTTTTCTGTATGACTGTGATGTCATTATGTTTGCATGTAGATCGATCTAATTCAAAGACAAACTCGTTTGGAATAGTCAGCTATGGCAGTACACATAACACTTCGAGCACATTGGGCAGTAAGTCACTCTCTCACATATTGAAATCGTCAGAATTTGTGACGTCACTACGCACAGCATTATGACATCACCGATCATGCAATCATTCATTTATTCTTTCAATCACTCAAACGTAAACGCCGAGGACTCATCACTTGGAATCATCTGCTCGTACATTACAGTGAATTTCATTTATTGTGTTACCTTCACTGAATTGGGTTCATCGTCTCATAAGGGAGTTTTCGATTCCACAATATTCGACGGATTTAAGAACAAAATAAATGTACCGGAAATGTCCGTCAAATGACAATGAACAGCTGAGAAGTCTTTGTCGCATATTGATGAACCGGGACAGCAGATCATTTTAAGTTTCGGTGCTGACAAAAAATTGAAAATATATCGCTTGTCCAGCGTCACGGGTGACACTGCTATTTTCATTCACTGATTTTCGATAAAGACTTCTTTGTCATGAAGAGCTTTTGAAAATAGATTCTCAACGTTCCAGAAATCGTCTGCTTTGTGGCTACGAAAACTCCGTCATTAGTAACTATCTGGCAGTTCCTATATAGCGATGACCCCAGTTGCTATGGTGCCATGGCGGCTTGGTTCTAAACAAATGAACCCGCCGAATGAAAGCGCGTGTTTCTCATAGGAGAAAATGACAGCTAACGGAATTTCATCGCTTGCAACCTATTTTACCGGCTAGTTAAAGTAATTTGCAAACTGTACAGACGATAGTCAGGTGCGACGCTGTTTAGAATCAGCCCACCTTGACACATGGCAACTGACGTCATACTTCGGTACTCTATTCTTAAAGCAAGAGTACATCTTAGCCAATCAAAATAGAGGAAAGTTATCAGATCTGACAACTTTTCAGATGACAAATGTTTATGAAACACTCTCCGTGTATGGGGGGGGGGGGGTGTTGAGGGGTACCCAATTCTTTTATTAATTGTTAAAATGAAAAAAATGATGCAAATGAAGATACACTGGAGATACACTTACTACGACTCGACGGGTCAATTTTATATGGTATTTTAATTATTTCCATTCCATGTGGCGTCGCGTGGTAGCAAATCTCATCTCGAATTGCATAATGCGAAAGAATTGGAATTTCATTCCGTTTGACGAGAGGGTCACTATATTCTTATTCTAATTTTCATTTCATTCCGTGCGTGCGTTTGAACACGGGATGTCCATCTATTCTTGGTTTAAATGAGGTCACATCAAACAATATTGATTTTGAATTGTCACTTATCAATTATTGTCCTTGTGTATAGATGTGTTCTGAATAAAATGAATTAATCTTTCAAGCCTTTGAAATGCTTATGAGGCCGTGAAAGAACGAGATGATTAGAGCTCGAAAAAGCTATCAACCAGGATGAGAATATACTACGGACAGAGGCAGTCTTCTTTAAACTGCAAAAAATTAACCTGTCAACCGGACTCCGAAATTCACACCAATTACAAAAATTACTGAGGCCTGGTCGCGGAGAGAGAGAGAAAAAAAGGGGAGGGCAAGGGAGCCCTTTGTTTCACAATCGATTGATTTGCTGATGTATTAGTATTCTGAAACCTTGCGAAAATAATATTTATGAAGAAGCGATTGAGACAGGGTATAGGAATGAGAATAGAAAAAGGGGGTGGGGAATCAAGGGCGTAGGACCAGGGGGGGTGCAGTGGGTGCACGTGCACCCTCCCGCTGAGGCAGAGGAATTCCGACACTGGCAAGCAAAACGAAATTTGTACCCCTTCTTAATTCTGCTTTCAACAGCTGATTTTTCAAAATTTAGTTCCATCTCCCCCAGATGTGCACCCCCATACGGACCATATCACTTTAGTTCCATCTCCCCAGGATGTGCCCCTCCCCATGCTTAAACCAGCCTGCTCCCTTGGGAATGTGGGCGATGGGATTCGAATTTATAAACATAAATTGCCGTTTAAAATAAATTCAATAATAATTTCAATTTTATTCATTCAACACAATGTACCTTAACCTTTACATTCCCTATTTATTTAAGCCGTTTTTCCACTGTAGCTAAAATGCTTTTAATGTGATCGAAATCAAATCACAGCCTTTTTTTGTCTACAGCAATAATATGACGATCGATCATTCAACCACCGTAAAAGAACATAACAACTCATATGCAGATATCACGTTTAAGGGCAAAACGAGAGAATGGGGTTATAGTGAAATATTATTTCTGGGTTGATGTAGAGGTTTTTATGCGCCACTTGGTATTTGCGTCCATCGTCATGTTGGGTCCATTTTAATATTGAAACTTATCAATAATATAGAATGGCTGTGTTTGTATCTATATCATATCATGCTTGTCACCGTTATGTTACATATTCACTACCATCCCGTTTTTCCTTTTTGAACTATATAAGTTGCATATGATACCAACATTTTCAAGGTTAATATCCTTACATCTGAAATAGATTCCAAGTAGATGCCGAATCATGCACTCTTAAAAATGTTTGGCAACATATCGTCTAAACAACAATAACTTTTGGTTGATTCTTAATCCAATTCTGGGTAGTATTAAACCAATAATGTATGCTTTGGGTAAAAATCACACAGTATTGGTTAAAAACTACCCAGAGTTAGACACATTTTTAAAATAATTGTTGTGTGGACAGTATGTTGCCTGACATTTTAAGAGTGTAGACGATCATTAATTTTATAGACCAAGGCCTTTTCTTAAACTTGGAAGCTATACACTAAGCGTCAAACCAACGAATTGGACTCCCTATCGACCAAGCTCTTACGTTAAATATTTTGAACGGCATAGTTGTCATCGATCCTGAAAACATAGAGTGCTTTTTTGACAGACAACAACCTACATTATTGTCAGATTGTTCAATGTTGTATTACATGTAATTTTTTTTTGTTCTGCTCTGAAGCGCCTTAAGCATCTTATCAAGGTGGAAAGTGCGCAATGTAGGGGAGACCGGGGTTAGTTGGAACATGGGGTAAGTTGAAACTTTGTAATTTTCTTTAACCCCTGTAAAGTAAATTTATGCAATACTACCCACAATTTATTTATATTAATAATACAACAGTTTTTAATCATTATTGCAATAAATTGAGGGCAGTAT
This sequence comes from Lytechinus variegatus, assembly GCF_018143015.1. Taxonomy (NCBI): domain Eukaryota; kingdom Metazoa; phylum Echinodermata; class Echinoidea; order Temnopleuroida; family Toxopneustidae; genus Lytechinus; species Lytechinus variegatus. The sequence goes on along the minus strand of NC_054744.1, from coordinate 33,816,943 downwards.
TGCATACATTTATTTACAGGCGTTAAAGAAAAGTACAATGTTTCAACTTACCCCATGTTCCAACTAACCCCGGTCTCCCCTAAGGCTCAATAATATATATACTATTATAATTTTATATTCAAAGTCGGTTTCGTTGATGTGACTGCAGCATCTTTACCCTGTAATGCGGTTTACTTACTTTTAAAGTCGTATTGTAGCGGCATGTACAGTATAAACATGGTGATGAAGCAAACTTAACTTTACAATCCCTGTCCCTTCATATCATAGCTTCCCCTCTCTTTCTTTACAAGTTTTCTTGTGAAATTTTCTTTTCTAATTTTCATACCAATTTATTGCCCAGAGAGCATATCTCCACACGCTCGAGCGACAATGCGATGGCAGCTCGCTTACACTCTCCTCTTCAATCCCAGTCTCCTGGGCACACGGAAGCGATCCCGTCAGATGAGCTACAAGGAAATGGAGAAACGCATCCTCAAGGTGGCGACTCTACTTCCTCACCGGCAGCAGGTCCTGAAGCGATCCAAGGAGGCATTCCCAGGGGGTCAGATCGGTTTAGTGGGACCCACTGGAAGGGTCCGATCAGCTCCAGGGCTGTTCTTGAATCACCAGGAAGACGACAAGCTGGCCGCCATGCTGCTGAACCGAGAGCTCATGGACGACCGTTCCGACGTCGAGGAAGACATACCGGAAGAGGTCAACGACGTTGAAGTTGTCGAGGTCAAAGTGAAGGACGATGCTGCAGAGACCATTCGAAACCAGGGGGGTGACGAAGGGAAACGGTCTGGGTTTGAGAGCCGTGTCGAAGACGATGTTGTTGGAAATAGTGTGCACCACGGTATGAAAAGCAAACGTGGGACGGGTGAATTGAATGAACTGACACACCTGTCTCAGTTTAGCCAGGATTCACAATCATCCAAAGACACTGATAAGAATTCAAGCAATGCACATCACAATGAACAAGCGTCCGGTAAACATGTCAACGACAATGTCGTTGATGATACAATCGACGATGCAGACGTTTGTGCTCAGGAACCGAGTAAAATTGTCGTTTATCTCGACGGCCCGTCATCATCGAGCACGGAAGATCACGATCACACTAAATCAAAGGACCACTTGTAATCAAGTTGAGAATTGTACAGTGCGTCCAAGAAAAAAGGAAACCGGAATTTCCATGTCTCTTTTAAAGACAAATGACTTAATATGATTATGAATTTACATATACATATACTTCAATCATTCTTTAATTTGTATTATTTAAGATGCTCTCACTGATCCCTGAAACGAGAAAGGATTCAGATCTACACGTGAGTTTCTACGCAAATCGTTTCTGATTCAGTATTTTGAACAATTTGCTAAGGTGTTGGTTTCAAATTAGATGTTAGATTGATAGATTCCACCCTTGCCCTGAGTATTAGTAAAAAAAAACATATTCAATAATAAATATTGTGAAATCTATATCTGAAAACAGATTTCCTTTTTTGTGGGACGCACTGTATAACAAATCAAAGTTGTTTTTTTGCTTATTAACTTTTTAGAATTCTTCATCACAAAATGGCACTAGGTGACTCCATGTCTCCATTTGTACAAGGTTTCTGATATTTGATACTAATGTCTGTGCACACCGTTAGTTTTTAATTCAAGGCTACACCATGTACACTGTCATCATTATATCCTAAATTATGATGATGGGTATCCGAATACAGGCGCAGAGAGAAGAAAGAGATAGACGTACGAGGGGGACATAGATTAAGAGTTAGGGGTGGGGGGGGGGGTTCTAACTAAAAAGGGGAGAGAGCTTAACCTTCTCCGTAATTTTCTTACTTTTTATAACTCAAACTAAGTGTGCTTTCAATCGAATTTGTGCCAGTTAAGAGATAACACGTCACAAAAACAGGATGAGATTGACTTATTCTAAATGAAGCAGTCGAAATGCTCTACTTTTTCCACCGTCCTTAACACGCTTAATGTCTGTTTATTTCAGCCATGCAATAGGATAATCCATTAAAAGGGTTTTTGATTCAGTCGTAATGGGCGCCTACAAAATGCGATGCCATAAAACATAATAAAAGGTACATTATTAATAATCCTTTCATTATTCCAAATCACCACGACTGATGACTCGGAAGTGAAGAATGTGATGAACAGAAAGCTCAGTATAATCGGGTTAATTCCTCATAAATAAATTCAGTCTTAAATTATTCGTGATAAAAACATGTATGATGGGGACAATTTTAATAAACAAACCGTACGATTCTGCCATTTACTGTGGGGTGTTACACGTTATGATAACTGGCCAATCTTTTAATTGGCACCTCTTTTACAGTGTTCGTTGTAATGTCATCAGAAATAAATCATCGCAATGTATTACAAAAGTCGTATATTGTATATATGTTTCGAAGACGAATTACCATGATTACAGTTTCTATCTACAAAAAAAATTAAAATGGATATTGATGAATTGTGCAACTTTATGAGCAGTCAAGCCAAGGATAAACGATCTATTGTCATCGGGTCTCCCGTGTGTTTCGAGAACGAGGACGTGTTTGAAATAATCATTAAAGGAGAATGAAACCTTTGGAATAAGATAGCGTGTGTGAAAACAGAAAAAAATCAAAGAAACTGATCAAAGGAAGTTTGAGAAAAATCGGACAAATAATGAGAAAGTTATGAGCATTTGAATATCACAATCACTAATGCTATGGAGATCCTCAAATTGGCAATGCGACAAAATGTGTGATGTCACTTGTGAACAACTCTCCCCATTACTTTAGTATATATTTCACTTAAATTGCCTCTTTTATCACATCTATCCGTATATCATGTGTTCTTTCTATAGGAAGGCATGTTATGCAGATTTTTAAAGAATGCATCATGGAAAAAGAGTTTGTATCACTATAAGAAAAAGCAAAAAGAGACATTTTGAGGGTATTTCATATTCCACCAAACATGCCAAATGGAAAGTTGTTCACACGATACATCACACATCCATGTCGCTTTGCCAATAGGCGGATCTCCAGAGCATTAGTGATTGCAATAGTCAAATGCTCATAACTTTCTCATTATTTGTCTGATTTTTCTCAAACTTTCTTTCTTCTTATTCTTTGATTTTTATGTTTCGACACAGGCCTACTTGTTCCAAAGGTTTCAATCCCCCTTTAAGTGTACAAAGGAATTGACGTTATATTGAAGAAAAAACGACAGAATGGAGAGGGAGAGACAGGGAGGGACGGGGAAAGAGAGACGAGAGGGAGGGGGGGTGAGTGTTTACATAATGTTACCAACATGATGAAATGACCAAGGTTGATGTTAATTAAATTTATGTGTGTGTGTGTGTTTTATTGCATGCACTACCAATGTAACACTTCGTATTTTGTTGAATAAAAACATGCACATAATTCATTAAATTACCAACTCAAGTTATGGGTCAGTTTCAGGTGCGTTTGTGTTCCCTGTGTGTGTACATAATAATGCATTGCGGGGTAGCTGCATAAATGCAGGGATATGCATATCCCTGATAAATGAAAACAAATATTTAATTTCCTAAGCCGCTTTATATCTTAGCATGCACGTCACCATTATGACAAAAGCCCCGAGACAGGGCGAGGGAGGTGTGGGGGAGGGGCTATCTAGGCCGAGGGTCGAGGAGCCCCCCCCCCATCAACGATTCGCGTAATATTTTCGCCGCGCGAATTTTTTTTTACTGCGCCGCTCGCTGACTTTTTACTTTCAAGTCGTGCGCAACTTTGAGTCCAATTTTATACGTATGGAATGATAGATGCCCTTCATGTGTGGTTATTTTTAGTTTTGGTGGTCTAAATGGATATAATTTATGCTATTTATGATCTCAAGAGTCCCCGACAAAGTTCATCGAAAAACAATGAAAAACAAAATGTCCAAAAAACAGAAAGGTCCAGAAATACCATAAAAATTGCCAAAAACAATATAACACATAAGAAATTGATCTGCTATCGCATTTTTTTACCTAGATTTGCTGAGAAAACCATAAAGACTTTATATACCAAAATTTGAACATTTGGAGCTTTATTTAGGGAGTTAGAGGAAAAAGTATGATTTTGCATATAAATTAATATAATTACTTAGAAGTGATTTGCATGCAATAAATTACGATATAATTTTATAGATATGTCCCACCTGCGTGCTAATTTTCGGCACGATCGACGACCGAGTTCTCAAGGGGGGCACCCCGGCCATATAATCTCCCGATTTACCACGGCTTAGATAGGTTTAACCCGAAATAGACTGTTTTACTTTTACAAACGAAGAAATGGGCAGGTTCTGGAATGGACTTTGTGATATTTTTGAAATTGTAAAGTAATACTAACATCTAAATGAGGAGGACTGGCGAATGTTCGCTTTGCATGTATAGGGGGTCATAAATTTGCTTTATATTCATTCTCTTTTTATAGAAATGAGCATACATTGATAAGAAATTTGTGATAATTATAAAGCAAATGTTTACATGCTTTTCCCTCATTCATTTTGATGCTGACTAATTGAATAAGATATGTTCCTCTAAAACGACAAGTTTGCTGTATCTAGGCCCTGTATAGTAGAAGATATACAGATGATATCCGTTCCAATCCTTTTTTTTGCGTGATCACGCTTCAAAGAAACCTATTTTGCAGTATGACTTTATTTGCTGTCCATGAAATGGCCAGAGTGGAGGATCATTCAATGAAAAAAAAGGGAATTAATGCATCGCTTCGAGAGCAAACCACTTCATCAAAAACTATTATAGTCATATATGGATCTATACTAGTATGTCCATGTAAATACATTGTACCGAGATTGCGAACATACCGAAATTGAAATTCTCCGGATATGTGGAATGTTTGAAGAAAAAAAATTAAATCAAACCACTTGTAACTTAAATCTGAATAGAGAGCATAGAGTATTTCAATGTTATTATCAAAGTAAGTCTTGACCGGTGGATTTAAAATATTAATTTAAAAAAATATGTAAAAAAAAAATAATCTTAGAATAAAGACTGTGGAGCACGTCCCTTTGGCTTCATGGTTGACCTATTGGGATGTGCGTTTGCATCTATCAGCAAATTTGTCGATTTCTTTTAGCCTTCTACATGGACTGTGTAAGTATGAAGTTAAATATTAAAAAATAAAAGAAATCAGAGGCAAACCCGAGATCTTGGTTTCGTTTTAGGCTATCAAATTCAAGAAGCATATCTTTGAACAATTTACATTATTTCATTATGAAGTAGTAAATTTCACGACGAAAGCACAAACCAGATTAATGGAGGAATCTTTTGATATCTGATATGTCTTGCACTGATTTCGAGGTTTTCAAAATAGAGTTGTATGAAAGTAAAGATACAGCAGTAAAAAGTAAAAAGAGAGAAAATAGAGACGGGGGAGGGAAGAGAGCAAGAAATATATGTATACATAAATATATACATATATACGCCTACCATTGTTCTCTTCATCCATTTCTTTACACAATATTTAAAATAAAAGAGTTGCCAAAGCTGTTGTACATGTATAGCTTCACACACATTTGTATACTTTCTCCCATACGTGTACTGTATCAAAGCACTAGCTTTGATCCAGCTGAGGTATGGCGGCTTGTCATTGTTCAAAACCCAACTTTAACCAAAAAAGGAAATTACAATTGGAATGGTGTCGAAAATCTGTCTATCTGACGGTCAATTGGATCAGGCTCGCCCTAACTACTAACCCGTCTATGTGGTCTAGTGGTTAAGGCACCGGCGTTCAAAGCTGGGGGCCCGGGTTCGATTCCCGGCAGAGGCATTTTTTCGGCATCACCAATTTTTCCAAAGGGCAGATAGCTCTGGGGAACCTTGATTTAAGCTACGCCTCCAATTGTTCTCTTCATCCATTTCTTTACACAATATATATATATATATACACACAGAGAGAGAGAGAGAGCGTTAGGGACGGTAGTTTCTCTCTGGTGTTGTGAGAATCCATGTACAAGTCGAACGTATAAAGTTAATTTGTGCCCCGAATGATTATATTCACGGTTCTAACATGATCAAGGTTTATTAATTTACACTAATTTATTTTGAAAATACGGGAAGTTTCTACTGCCATGAACTTTTGATTTACTTTCACTTTCAGATGGGTGTTTATTTTGATATATGTACGTATATATATATTCATGTTTAAGGTCATATTTATCTACAATAGCTCTACCATACCTCGCCCGTAAACCCATCGTACTTATCACAACGAAACGATCTCCTAGCTTAGACGACAATTAGCTCTGATCGAAATATTATCGTACATACTACTTAATTAAGTCATAACGGGCATCGTATTTGTCCAGTATGATGTTCTCTAAGCCCGTATCCCGTAGATTTGCCGTAAATATCACGGCATGTTCATCGCATGGGAATTGTAGGTAGGACGCGCAGATCGTAGAGTAATCGTAAGAATTTAGTTAAGCTTGCAGGGTAGATATAAATCGTGCGGATATCACAAGGCCTCCGCACGATCTCTGTATGCTGTAGTACGATTTACGCACAGAGGATGATGAAACAGCTGGACAATGAAAAAAAATGTCCGATTCACGAAGACATTGCGAACAAGGACGATCGCAGCGACTGAACATGCTGAAGGAACCGCGGGGTCGTACATGAGATTACGACGTTTACAGTCAATTGTGACTTCAGCATTTACTAAGAGGGAGTGCTTGGGCCAGCACATTTATTAACGGAATATGATTGTAATGATTAATTTTTGCAGACAAAATCCTACTAATGCCACCTGTCGCATGTTGGAAATGCTTTGGCTTATATCCAGATGTTTGTTCCGCTTCAAATATTGGCATCGCTGTGGCAGTATTCCTGTTACAAGAGTTAAGGCCGATACAGTAAAACAACAGAAGGAAAAGTCCTAAAAATATATTGAGATTAAATAATTGATTATTAGACAAATTCTGCGAATCTGAAGAAGAGTACATAAAGCATTCGAGGTTAACGTGGTTAATAGATTTTTATATTTTACTTCGATAATAAAGAGCATGGTCGGGAACATGATTTGCAAATAATCATTTCACATTACACATTGATATACATATATAAACACATATACAGGTGTTGAAAGTTCAATATAAGGGTGTGATGATGAGGAAATACTCGTTGTAAGTGATGCGAAAGCTATATCTTTTCGAAACGAAGCTGACGAAAGATGACGTTTGTATTCATATCCCCAGGGACCCGCTGCATAGTTACGTTCGCAAAAAAAACACTTTGGTAAATACCAAACTTTTCCCCTAATTTTTTTTTAAAGAATGCCAATGACGATAAGAATTCTAGCAACTTTTTAAAAGAGTTTTTCAGGTTTCTTTTTAAAGCTATAACACCAAGTTTGTTTAAACGATACCAGTAAGTGTAAAAACAGCATTTCATATGATTCTACGTGTAGTTTCAACACTTCCATAATATAGAGAGATACTGTGCTGCATTTTCGCTTTTTTTTTGCAGCGGATTCGCTAATCCCATTGTGCATTTTGTGCTCGATAGAACGGTATTACACTGTTAGTAATAAAGTATTATAAAATTCACGAATGTTCACTTTCCTTTTGCCAATTTTTTAAGAAACCAATTACAAGGGGATATGTTCATAGACTTATCAAACTGTACTCATGCCCGACATCAATGAGACCGGCACGATTATAGCCATGTTCATACCGTTCAAACTGACTCCAAACTAGCCATCGGTTTATGAGAGTCGGTTTCATTGGCGTGAGTGTAGGTTAGATTACCACCAACATTGAGAAAAAGCACTTATTCCACAGTGGTGAAAATAATGGTGGCGACTGCACGTGGACAACGTTTTCGCAACTTTGATAAAATTTTTGACAACATTTTGTTACCTAATTCGATTTACAAACTAGAGTATATATATAAAAAAGACTTGCAGAGATTTAAATATTTTGCCTAAAGCTAAGTCTATGATATTCAATAGAAAAAAGTCCACGAACCCTTATTGTGAATTAACAGTTAGCGGTATAACGCATTTCAATTGTTAAATTCATTTGTCAAATTTTAGATCTGTCATTCTCATTCCTGTGGGCGTATTCGTGTTCGAACAAAAAGACATTTTCCAAAGTTATCTCTTTCCCTGTATAGCTCTCAAAAACGCAGATGGTTCTGGAATCCTTTTCCAGTCACAACGCAAAATGATCCTGAAGATGACACGAAAATGAGGATGGTTGAAGCCATAAATGATGGGGTTGAGTATACTCGACGCGGTTACCAGCACACCTAGGTAGACCAGCACCTTTCCGCTGTTCGGAATCGCAACTGCGATCGCGTACGGTATGATGGATACGAAGAACGCGCAGACGACGTAAAACAGATTCCGCGTGATTTGCACCTCTCGACGCGTCGGCAGTTTCGCGCCCTTTTCAGTCTCCCCCGCAATTACATTGCCGTTCATTTCCTTGACGCTGTCCTTGGTAGCCTGCGTATTCGATAACTCCGTTGATGACGTACTTGGAGCGACGCGACGGGTGTTGCCGCCGTTTGATGCGAATTTAGGTGATGGAGATCGTTCAAAGAACATCTTCTGGCGCAAGAAGCGATATATCAGTCCGTAGCAGACCGTGATGACAACGAAACAGGTCAATTGGATGATGGCGGCACCGAACTCGTAGATGAGAGCGTATCTGTGATTTCCGTCCATGAGACAAAGCTTATATTTATTGGTATAGCCGATCCTGCCATACCCAATGGCCTGTGGGAAAACCATCGTCATGAATGGGAATAGCCAAGAGAACGCGACCATGAGGAACACGTTGCGAGGCGAAAAGATTTGCTCGTAACGGCGTCGGTCGGACGTAATGATAACGTAACGGTTGATTGCGATCTGCGCGAGGGTGATTACACTTGCTATGGCGGAACTGATTGCGATACCGCCGATAATGTTGCATAACGCATACGGTAACATCCATCCTGTCCTGCTCAAAACACCACTGATCTGGAACGGTAGCACGAGGCATGTCAGGAAATCCGTTACGCTAAGACTGACGACGAAGGCGTTTGTGGAAGTGTGCAGCTTTCTGGAAACAGCAACAGCCATTAAAACCAAGCCATTGCCGATGATGCCGACGATGAAGATGATGGCCATGAGGACTGCGACGGCGATTCGCTGGTTGTAATCGGTGAACTCAAATATTGGATCGGCCGTTGGCTCCATGTTAACCAGGTTCGAAACACTGGCCGTTTCCATGTTGCGAAAATTGCTCCTTCGAAAAATCAGATTACCTAAATCATGTAAATGACATTCATCGTTAGTATGGCATAGAAGGTTTGTAGTAAATCGATTCACGTCACTACCTCTTGTGAGAAGTCAAGTATTCGGGGTTATAAAGAAAGGCATATACCACAAAGGCAAGTCACCACAACAGTAGGTTTTTTTAGATGAAACACTATTTTTATACACCAGTTTTCAAAATAACCAGAACGCGGGCCAGAACGGAGTTTATTCTGTAACAAGCGAATTTAGGCCCACTGCATCACTTTTGCAAAATATGATTTTGATGTAGGCTTTAATATACATAAACCTCTAAACAAAGTCAAATTGATATTTCTTTGATCCTTTATCCTGAATCAAACTTAATGTTTGCCTGGCATGCGTTCGTGTCTCCGCATCAGTAACTAAGCCGACTCATTCGCGATAATTTTCTTCCTCCAAAATCAGACTTGGCAAAGGCACATACAAATTTCGCTGATATTGACAAATCAAAAACGAGATTGCAATCCTTAAAATCCTTTCCAGACTAATTCATCTACGGCATTGGCATGAAAAGAGTACAACCTGCCTCCCCGGTCCACGCATCAAAATGTTCATTTCACAAAAAAAGTAATATCAATATTGGTCATGTTGGTGTTTGATTTGCAAAGTACATGACCCTTTTTCAGATTGTGCGGATTCTATCTAGCCTGTCTTTTGATAAACATGATAAAAGGCATATTTTAGGTCATGAAAGTTGAAATTATATATAAAAAAGCCACGTATGGCGCCACTTTCGACTTCTCCCTCAAATCACGTAATCGAATAAATTGAGCGTTTCAAATAAACAGAAGCAAAATACTTTCAAAGGTCGCTGTACACTGTTCTGGAAATATCAGTTCCAATCATTAAGAGTATTTGACTATCAGACAAAGTTAATTTTCTAATAATGCCATTAATGTGAATGCTTTCTCGCGAATCATCGCGTCCTTTAAAACCAATATTTTCCCTTTTCAAAGTATGATTATCGACGGAGACTGCTCACCATGTTGACGTCGGTGTGGTTGTTCAATTCGACGTCGAAAAATAAGAAAAGTCGCTGCCGTCGTATGCACGATCCAAATGCCAATTTGTTAATCATTCTGGGAAATTGTCGTTATCCATCTTCCAGTTTTAATTCCCGACAACCACATCATCTTAAAGATCCTCTTGAAATGCCTCGGTCAACAGAGTAGGTAATTACCTCCATCTCAAGAACTTCCGCACAACAGCGAGTTCATTAAGAAATAGCTCACTTCACGCTAACAACCTTGCACGTTGACCCGTTTTGGCATAATATGAAATCGGTAGCGTGCATTCGGTAAACGATCGCTGGCGACTAATGAAATTGTTCGGCTTCCGTGATGGCATTGCGCGCCAAAACGTTCAAAGGTTCGCTGAATAAGCTTGGTTCGGAAATGAAGTTGGCGGTCATCTCGATCTGATGATTGTCGTTGATTTATCTCTGTCTGATGGCCTTGTTCCTTGTCTCCTCTTTTTACGATGTCGAGTGATTACTCGACTTAATTTGGAAACATGATTTGATTTAATGAGAATGACTCGATTTAATCAGAAACATGATGATACCTTAAAGATAATTAGCGATGGAAATTCGCCCTTTCTTCAATGTACATGTATGTCTCTGTGCAAAGAAAATAAGATGATAATAATATAAATGATTATGTTCCATTTAACACAGCTGCTATAATTGCATATACTCTACTGCGCTTGATAGCTTGGTATCACATTATTACCCTGGCTGTAGCTGAGCCGCCATCTAGGCTCTAAAGCATTCGAAGAATAAATCCTACCGGGTACCCATTCACCTCACCTGGGTCGAGTGCAGCACAATGTGGGTAAATTTCTTGTTGAAGGAAGCCCACGTCCATCTGAAAGACGTGAGACGTAACCACTAGACCATGACCCCCCCCATATTGAGGCATCTAATAAAACAAAATCAATGATAAACATACGTTCAATTCTTACACGAGTTAACGATTCTCGTATTGAAAATTTACGAAATGAATAAAACACAATTATGAGCGCAGGGGCGGATCCATTCTTCGCCAATAGGAGGGGGCTGGGGCGGATTTTTTTCAGTCATATTTTTCCCGATATCGATTGAAGATGATTTTTTGTTTGTTTCTTTGAAGGGGGGGGGGTAGTCCTAATAGTCATTTCTTAGCTTTATTCTTATCAATCAACATAACTACGTAATATCATAATCCTTATTTTTTTTAATTGTACGCATTTTCCCCTACAATTTGAATATTCTGGGTTTTTATCCTGAAAAGATGTGTCTGCAACTAAATAATTACTACGAACGCGAAGCGCGAGCAGAAAATGTTTATATACGTTGTGAACTGATCGAAAAGGTGAC